>NC_135400.1:16155892-16450892 GCF_051989625.1 Stigmatopora argus | reverse complement strand
CAAAAGTGCAATCACTTTTGGAAAAAAATGGCTTCTGGTTTTTGAAATGTAAAGTCACTGTTGTCCAAAACGGTGTCAAATATTGCATTGAAAATTGACAGCGGACTTCCTCTTCCGTGCAGGTCTGGACTTCCACGAGGACCTCCATCGCATCGGCGCAAAGGAAGGCTTAAAGGGACGCAAACTTCAAAAAGCCATGGAGAGCTACGCCTGGAACATCACCGTGCTCAAGGTGCTCGCTCCGCCCACGCATTCGCCACACGCACGTTTCCCCGCCGATGACTTGCCGTCAAATCCGTCACAAGACGACGCCAGAAAAACAAACACCCTCTCGGGCGTCCCCGTATTGCCGTAATTTACGACGCCACGTAGCGCCACATGCCACACGGGGGGGCTGGAGCGGATACTTTGCTCCCGGCGGCGTCCTCACGCCGCAATTCATTTAGCGCCGCGTGGATGCGCATCTTCCCCCGACGGAGGCTGCTCGGCCAGGACGGATGCTTTCTGTCATTAAAGCGCAAACACGTTAGCGTTAGCCGTTTATCAACGTTAGCCGGCAGTTTGGAATTCGCCAAACGGCGAATTCTCGCTACGAATGCAAAGCATTGGTCGTTAAACAAGGTTTTTTTTCCCAGAGGAAAAATGATGTCGTACGTGCTTACTTTATTTTGAAAAATGGCCTGAAGTAGGCAAAGGCATCCAAAGACACGATGTTCCAAAATACAACCTCTTCAGCATTCGTTCTATTTTTTTTTATTTTTTCTAGAGCACTCAAACAACCTTTTCCAAATAACACACAAACACACAACAAACATCCTCTTTTCAGTATTCTCGTGCAGGTTTTAAGAGGCGTCGTGATTGTTGTTATTGCATTCATACCTTTCTGCCAATTGGCTACTCCTATAGATCTCGTGGGCGGCTTGTTTATGGCGTATATGACAGCGGGTCAGACGTTGACCTTGAATAATTTGAGTTTTCTTTGTTATTGGAAGTCAGGAAAATTCCACAATGCGCCACAATAGGAAAAATACAAAAGACAACGTCTCTCGATTCCATAGAAATCGGACAAAGTTCACCAAAATTCACAGCAACGTCGTCGGGAAGCATTTTTAGGAATAATAATACATTTACCAAAAATGTATGTGGTATGTATAGCGTAATAGCTCACACCAATAAATCAGGAATTAACATTGTCTAGTCACATTACATTAATATGTATTGTCCCTTTATTAAATACATCAAACTTAGTCAAAGTAAAAAATGTATCCGCAGTTTGATTGGCCGAAAGTAATGACTAAATATTTTCCTAGATCTGATCATGTGATCATCAATTTTCGGGGATCGGAAATGGGGGGGAAACTTCTTTTTAAAAGTATATAATTTATTAATTAAGTAATTTAACCCATTGGCTGCGTTTTATTAAGGTCATTGGATAGCGCATAAATCCAATAATCATATTCTGGAATTTACCGCATTCGCCCGAATATAAGACGACCTCCTCTTTTTTGATTGCAGTCAAACTGGATTGGACGTCTCTCACCATCAATGGCAGCGTTTACAAATAAAATGGATTTGAGGTTTTTAACGAGCAAGGGCTACACACAACAAAATTGTATAATTGAGATACAAAAATATATAATTACGTACACAGTACAAATGAAAATACTTTTCAAAATTGACTGGGCGGTGCGTTTTATGTATAATTTTCCTCTATTTTCAAGGCGGTTAGAAATGAATTGTGACAAGACAAATGACTTAATAGCGAGCCTCTATTAGGGAGGTGGTCCGATTAGGACAAACAAGGAGGGGGATTAGGTATTTAATAAGGATAAAGTGCTAGGATTTTGCCCGCGACTTGGTTTTAGCCCCCCGTGGATCACCGCATGCCCACGGAAGCGCGTCAGCAAAGCTTGTCGCCGTCTTATTTCACGCCATTGATTCGTGGCTTACATCATTCGTGAGTGAGTGTGTGTGTGTGTGTATGTTTTTTTCAAATGCATGACATTTTTAATAGCCGCCAGTCATGTGAGTCTCATTTGCAGCGGCGTACCTGCAGCACAGAAATGTTACCTTTACATGCCATTTTTTTCACATCTGCTTAGCCGTTAGCCGTTAGCGGGTCAGGAAAGTTCAGGGGGGGGGGCTTCAGGGATGACAGTATTATGCATTTCGCCACAGTTTATGGCAGTTTAAAGGTGTTTTGTTGAAAAATTGCGTTAAAAGATCAGGAATTTAGGAATGTCTTTTGTTACCATGACAACGCAGGGGAGTCAGAGAGGCGAACGTTGTCCGTAGTTTTCATCATTCATCTTGAAATTGTGCTTATCTGACTGAATTGAGTATAAAAGGCATGCATTCAAATCCGGTTTGCACCAAAAAACACTTTTGTCATTGGTCATGGATGGCCTATCCCAGCTTGGGTGTAAATTTTTTAATATTTACTCAGCCTTCCCAGGTCAACTAAATATGACATCTATCGCCGTCAATGGCGGTGAAGGAGTGAAGTCCTGTGAGCAGCCAAATAATTAACGAGTATAGCAATTTTCACATATTTTTACAGTTGATTTGCCTGTTCCATATTTAAGTTATTGCTTGTGCAGGCGTATCATATGACAAACAATTTGTATGCAAGCCATTAAAAAAGGCATATTTACGTTATATGGCCCCTAAATTAAATTGCAACGAACTGTGCGAAAAGCAGAAATGTTGTGCATAAAGCAAGAAAAGGACTGGGCCTTTATGTAAACGGTTCAATACTGCCCCCTTGTGGATTGCAATGGTAGTGATCATATAACAGTACCTGCAGGATAAGAATTTCAATCATCAATATTATCATTTATTCCTTCAACATTTTATTTGACTTTATTTTACTTGTACTTCAAGTTATATTATCAATATTATGTACCGATCGTTTTAATCAATAATTTAATGTTTAGTCAAATTGGAATAGACGTGTATAACCGTCAATGACAGTGAAAAATGATCATTCAGTGCCAACCTTTCTTCCCCTGACAAGTTGACGGTATATAAAGTCTATTCCTGTCCATGTTTAAATGGCTAGCTCCATCTAGTGTTGAAGCTGAATGGTGCAACAGAATTGAGGCTGAACTGAAGCTTCTTGTGCGACTGATATTTTCATCTTTTAACTGAAAGCTAGTTAAAAAAAACTGATTGGACACCCCTATTTAAATGTTTTGTTTTGTTTTGTTTTTGGTGGCACGGCAGGGCCAAGCGGATCTGTTGAAGCACGCCAAAAGCGAAGCCGTGGACACCCTACGCCAGATCCACTACGCGGCTCAGTCGTGCGGCCTGAGCAAGAACGGCGCGTCGTCCCCTCAGCCTCATTGCCACGCCCACCCGCCGCAACCCTCGCTGCCGTCGCCCTCGCTGCCGTCGCCCTCGCAAGCCCAAGCCCGGACCGTCTCTCCTTGTCCGCTCCCGCTGCTTCAAAGTCATCCCAAACCGCCCGCTTACACGCCCCCGCCGGCCCTGCCGCCGCACCTCCACTTCCAGCCGCACAGGGCGTCCGCGCCCCTGGACTCCATTACGGAGAAGGAGGGGCTTAACGAGGATCCGGCGGGAACCTGCTGACCCGCGGCCTGTGCCCGCGGAGACGAACGGACGACGGAGCGTGCAAATAATAAAGCGGGGAAAAGTCCGGATGGGATGACGATGAGGAAGAAGGGTCGTCGCGGTAGAAGCGAGACGCAAGTGTGAAGGTCAGATTTCCCGAGAAAGCAGAAGATGATGCCAATATTTGTATTATTACATAATACATCATTTAAAAAAAAACTTTTTTATCGCCGAGTAGGTCGACACAGACACAGTTGGAAAATTTCCGCACAAAAAAAAAAATCTTTGGTGGTTAGCATGGTGGCTCGCAGTTCTGGGGTCAAGGGTTCGATGCCAGGTAAGTCCTAAAATGTGTGGAGTTTGCTTCTTCTTCCCATAGGCTTGCGTGGGTTTTTATCTGGGTCCCGCATCCCAAAAAACACATGCTAGGCTAATTTTATGCTAAATTGTGGCTAATTGTATGCTAAATTGCCCCTAGCTATTGGTTGTTTGTCTCCTCGCGCCTTGTGATTGGCTGACCACTGATTCAAGGTGTCCCCTTCATGGTGCCCTTACTTAGCTGGGATAGGCTCCGGCACCCCCCACCACCCTTGTGAGGATAAGCGGTTCGGAAAATAAATGAATGAATGAAAAAAAACTGAGCCGCCCGGTGGTAGAGTGGTTAGCGTGTCGGCCTCACAGTGGGAGACCGGGGTTCAAGTCCAGGTCGGTCCACCTGTGTGGAGTTTGCATGTTCTCCCCGGGCCTGCGTGGGTTTTCTCTGGGTACTCCGGTTTCCTCCCACATTCCAAAGACATGCATGGTTGGCTGATTGGTCACTTTAAATTGCCCCTAGCCACAAGTGATTGGTTGCCCGTCTCTTTGTGCCCTGCGATTGGCTGGCTACCAATTCAGGGTGTCACCCAAAGTCAGCTGGGATAGGCTACAGCACCCCCCTGCGACCCTATTGAGGATAAAGCGGTTCAGAAATGAGAGAAAAACTCTGGATTCAAATTTACTTGAAGCCTTTTTCCCCTAAATTGCAAAAAAAAATGGCATTCTGTGGGATTAAAGTGACATTCTTTGGACAGTTTACATTGGAATGAATGAATACATCCCTCTTCTTCTGCTTTCTCGGGGTAACATCCCATTTCCACACCCGCCAACGTTCTGTTGTCATTCTACTCCGCGGGTACAGGCTTCAGGCTTGGCCTCTACCTTTTTATTCCTTCACATTTTTGATTCCTTTTCTGTATAACTCCAGTCTAGAAGTTTCCCAATCATTCCACAGGAGTTCATTTTGGACGTCCTGGACTCATTCCACTTTAAAAATCACCATCACATGATGTGATTCGACACAAGCTTTGGTGAACCGTGATGTGAAATTCTTCAAATGTACAAAAAAAAAAAAAAAAAAGAATAATAATATGAGTTTTCTGTAGACATGTTGTAAATGTTGATATAGTTGGGTTTTTTAACTTTTATTTCGGCATCATGTGATGGTTTGGACAGTTGCCACTGAAAGGGACTGTAATGAGGGATTCGTACTGTAACACCAGGGTTTAAAAAAAAAAATAACGAAAATAGTATATACTATAAATATATATATATATATATATGAAGCCATGTGTACCACTGCAGGGTGAGTGTGGATTCTGTAAAAGCTCTTTGAAGAGACCCATTAAAAGTGGCGTCGTTGTTTATAACGTCTCGGTACGTTAAGAAAGGACTTCATTTAATATAATATGCGTGGAAGAACAACAGGAAGTGACCTGGAAATCTGTAAAAATCAACAGAAAGCAGCCAATGAAGAAGCAGCAGGCCGGAAAGTCCCCCAAAAGAAATAGTAAATGATCCAAAATTTACAGGAAGTGACCTCTCAGTCCCCTAAAATGACTCCACATGAACTCATTGATGTCCAATCGGCCGTGGATGCTCATCTTTCCTTGCCATTAACGTTCAGGGCCGTCAATGGCAGCCATTAAGTTCACTTTTGGGAGCAACAAACTGACTTTGGCACATCTGCCTTCGATCATTTATGAAGGACAAAACCTCCAAAAGAACAAACAATGATATTTCATTCCAGGGCCACAAAAAAAAAATGCCAGCTATATATAGCGTACATTCTCACATTATGCATGGAAATGGGCTTCATATTAATGAAAGGGCAAGTTGATATTTGTATATTAGAAGCGTAATGAGGCCGACGCCTTCACGACTATCCACGATGGCATGTATTAATAAGATAGTAGTCAACGTCAACAAAGACATACCTGCATCGGAAGGAAGAGTCCTGGAGATGAATTTAATTTAATTAATGGCAGGAAAAAAAGCAAGAAATGACCCGAATGACGTCACGGTGGGACGCACAAAAGCTATATAAACCAAAAGCCGCAGGTCCACGGAACAAGCCAGAAGATGATTTGGTTCGACCCTAAAGTGAAGATGTTGGCTGGCTCAGATTTATCATACAAGGTAATTAAAAATCCTCCATTTTTTTTTATATTGGTTTTGCCTTTTCTAGCATATTTATTCAGGATTTCCACAAACTGCTGTCTTATTATTAATTTAATGTCTGTTTTTTTCCTTCTCATTTAAAGTTTTTTATACCGCATTTTATAGACCAGGGGTGTCAGACTCTGTTCAGTTTTTTATAGATCTAAAATGATGTTTATTTTAGCTTTTTTTAAAAATATATTTTTAGATTTTACAAAATGATTTTTGAACTAAAAACACAGAAAAATGGATTAAAAAATGACAATTATTGATTTAAAAGGGGGAAAATCAGGAAATGTAATATACATCTATACTCTTCATTTTAATTTGATCCTAAGACAGAGTCGGCACTCATGATTTACTTTCCCGGGCCACATAAAATGATGCGGCGGGCCAGATTTGGCCCCCGGGCCGCCACTTTGACACGTGTTATAGACTATAAAGTGCACTATCAATGAAAAATTTTTACGCACCTAACCCTGATGCGCATTAGTTTGTTTTTAACAGCTTTATTTAGTTTAGTGGTAGTAGTGGTTCACTCACCTGACTTTAGTGCGGGCAAGCCTGGGTTCGATTCCCGCTCGATGGTGGTGGGATTGAATGCGAATGGTCATCTGTCTCTGTTCCCCTATGGCTTACTGGCGACCAGTCAAGGGTGCCTTTTGCCCAAATACTGGAATTTGAACATTTAAAAGGAATTGACATTGACGACCCCAATGTGCGTTCTACAGCAAAATGTTTCGGTGCTGGTCTTGGCGCTGGTGCTGCTGTCCCAGGAGGTTCGCTGCAACCCCCACGAATGTTGCAGACAGCCGTCGCGCACCTGTCGTCTGCACCCGTTTCTGTGTCGCCCGCACGGGTCGGCCGACGCCTCCGCCGGCATCCTGACTTTGGGCAAGCGCACGGAGATCGGGGGCGCCTTCGACAGCCGCCTCCAGCGTCTCCTGCACGTGTCGCGGAACCACGCCACCGGCCTCCTCACCGTGGGCAGGAGGGCGCAGGCTCCCTGGGACCCGCCTTCGGATGCCGCGCCCTCACCTGTCTGACGTGTCACGCCCAGGGGCGGACTCACTATTTGCCCCGCGGACCCCCGAGAGTTCCGAGGCCTCCGAGCGAGGCCCAAAAACGGACCAATAAAGTTTTCTTCAAGTTAAGACAACCGGTATTATTTCATTTTTAAAGGGCGCATTAGAAAATGTGGCAGAACTCTTTTTGCATAATTAGAGATTCATAAACAAAACAAAGATTCCAACAGCAATTTTTTTTTTTTTTTTTTTTTTTTTTTTTTTTACTGTTAGTATGTCAGATGGGGGCCGCAAGTGGACCCTGAAACACAGGTTTAAGACCCCTTTGCTATATGAATGTAATAGATAGATTTAAGAAAAAAAATATTCGTGCATGAAAGAATTAAACTGCTTTCTTAATGTGTCTTTATCTCGAAGAAGACAAAAGGTAGACGGAACCTTGCTACAGAATACCAGTTTCCTTCCGGTGACCAATTTGTACCGTACATAGTTTGTTTACTATTATTATTTTTCATAAATATTTGCTTTAATTTATACAAAGTCTACAACTTTAAAAAAATCAACTGTTATAATTTATGATAGACAATACCGGATTGAAAAGTTATGATAGCACTTAAAAGCGTCTGATCGGAAATTAAAGTTAGGCGGAACGTTTCTCTTTTGCAACAGTTTTCTTCCGATTTCCAAACTACGCCGTACACATTTCGTAGATACACACCTGTTACAATTTCAGGCAGTGATTTAACGCCAATATCTATTCCTGTTTGCTTCGTTATATAGCTTTTTAAAAACAGTAATTATTTGCAATGGTAAATCCGAGCGAAGAGACCACCGTAGGTCTAAATATAAAGGAAGAAGAGAAAATGTCCGACACTATTTCTGCTCCTGATGATGAGGACGAACAAGATGCCGAAGCTTTAACACATGCTGAAGTTTTGGATTTATTTGAGGAAGGACTCGCCCGCCTCGTGCAAGATCCTTTACTCTGCGATCTTCCCATTCAGGTACATTCCTTTTCTTTTGGACGTCTAGCTTCATCAATGGCAGCGAATCTGTGTTTCTGAATTAAAATTAAAACGGATAGAACAGCAGGAAGGACGAGTATTTGATTAGTACATTTACTTTGGATTTTTTTTTGCTTTGGAACGTGCACATCAGAATTAGTTAGCATTGTGGGCCGAATTAGCTATCACTCGAAAATGTATTTTATGGAATGCGTTTGTTTGCAGGTGACTTTGGAGGAAATCAATTCCCAGATAGCACTAGAATACGGCCAAGCCATGACTGTGAAGGTTTTAAAAGGGGACGGAGAAATTATGCGTATGACTTCATTATTTTTTTTTGCTTTTGGCTGTTGTTTTTTCCAACTTTTTTTCTTCTGAAAAATATATAATTGTTTTTTTTTTTGCATGTGGTTGCGCTAGCCATCGTGGTGGTGCAGGACGCCAGTGTGTTAGACTTGAAGAAAGCCATTCGCAGATTCGTCACGCTCAAGCAGCAGCGTGAAAGCGGCATGAAGCACATCAGCTGGTAAAAAAATAAATAATAATATTTAAAAACGCTCATAAACACTAACGAAGGCTCACAAAAATAATTTACCTTCCTAGGAGGTATGTTTGGAGGAATTACACTTTAATGTTCCAAGGAGAGAAATTAGAAGATGACCGCTTGAGGCTGAAAGAGTAAGTGAATAAACACGGTCATTTATCTTTTATTTGTATTTATTATTCCCAATTTGATTTTTTTTTTGTGCAGTTATGGAATCAGAAACAGAGACGAGGTGACGTTCGTTAAGAAGCTCAGGAAGAAGTGAATACTTTTTCTCCCCCTAGCATTTTTTCTGGATATTTCAGAGATTATATTTATTTGTCGTTGAATAAAGTTTTTTTCTTTGTAAAAGTCCATTTTTCATATCTTCCGCAAATTTCCGATCACTTGGATGAAGAGTCGAAATAAGCAAAAATGAGCAAAACGCGTACGCATAAACCTCAATGACTGCCATTGATGCTGATAGACGTCCAATTAATTTCTGCATCATCTGTTAAAGCGGACTGGATAGCGTAGCTCGTCACCACGCCCAAACATCGCCTTGTCTTTGGGAGGAGTCGGCGAGATAAGGCTGTCTTGTACGCTGAGTCATATTGACGTGTGGGCAAAAAGTGTAACCCCCCCCCGAAGCATTTCTTTATTTTTCACTGGCATGCTTAGAGAAACAACAATGAATTGGTTGCTAGCCATTGTGTCATCCAGCTAGCCTAGCATGCGTGTTTTGGCAATGTGGGAAGAAACCGGAGTATCCGGAGAAAACCCATAAGAAATGCAAACTCCACACAGAAAGGTCCAAACCCACCTGGGATTGAATCCTCGCTCTGAGAATTGTGAGGCGGACATTCTAACCACTCACCACTGTGCCGCCCTGAATATTTATATTAGGATTTTTTTTGTAGTGGTTTGGGTTTAAAATGAGACCATTGAAATGACTTTTCTTATTATATTTTTTTGACTCAATATCATTTACATGTATTTAGCCAAACAACTATCCATGTGTGTATATATGTATATATATATATGTGTGTATGTATGTGTGTATAGTATATGTGTATATATATATATACATATATATATATATACATATATATATATACATATATATCTACACACATGTATATCTACACACATGTATATATACCCACACGTATATATACACACATACATATATATACACAAATATACACACACATACACGTATATATACACACATGTAGATATACACACATATACACACACACATATATATACACACATGTATATATACACACACATACACATATATACACACATGTAGATATACACCCATATACACACACACATATATATACACACATGTATATATACACATATACACACACATATATATACACATACACACACATATACACACATACACACATTTATATATATTTATATATATATATATATATATATATATATATATATGCACGCCATTTAGCTCAGCCTCGTTTCATTACAAAACATGCTTTGCTATCTTGGGAAAGCATTTGCAGTAAAAAAAATAAAAAAAATAAGTCAAGTGCAGTGTGGTTGTAACGGTTCCACCCCAAGCAGCTGCAACGTTGATAAGAAACACTGAACATAAGACAAATTAAAGTGGGGAAATGACTCTACTATTTTTAGATGAATGCTTCAAGCTAAATCAGTTGAGAATGGCAGTTTTTTTTAAATTGTTGGCTTAACTCAAAAGTTCATTCAGGGTCACCCTTATTATTACCACCTTATTTTTTTTAAGAAAAAGTGAGGACATTTCAGGCAATTTCTGTCGACATTTCAAATGTAGAGAAAGCAGTCGAGAGACGATTCCCCGCCTCTGAAGGGGGTGTTGCCGTCACGTACAATGAGCAGATATTGGGTTATCTGCCGCGATGGCCTATCTGGGCCTGGGCGCGACCGCTCTTTTTCACCCTATAAAAAGCCGCCGCGGCCCTCCGTCGGCATCTCAGTCGTTCCAACGAGCAAAGATGACCAGCCTCACCGCTAAAGACAAAGCCACAGTCGTCGCCTTCTGGGAGAAGGTGGCCCCCAAGACCGAGGAAATCGGCATGGGCGCCCTGTCCAGGTCAGGCGCCGTCTTTTCTTCTCTTCTCCCGCCGGTCGGGGTCCACGTGCTCAAATGTGTTTTTTCCCCGCAGGCTGTTGACGGTCTACCCCCAGACCAAAACCTACTTCTCCCACTGGAAGGACTTGAGCCCCGGCTCCGCCCCCGTCAGGAAGCACGGAAGGAACATCATGAACGGCGTGGGCGAAGCCGTCGGCAAGCTGGCCGACCTGAAGGGGGGGCTCCTGTCCCTCAGCGAGTTGCACGCTTTCACCCTCAGAGTGGACCCCGCCAACTTTAAGGTACGTCTACACACTTTTTCTACGTTGAACTCGACAGCCGCCATTGACATGAGAGCCCTTTTGAGCGGTAGCATTAGACGGTTAGCGTTGGCAAACGATGAGTTAAATATGAATCAAGATTGGGGTTTTTTTTGCGGATTTTGAATTTGGCATGTTTTTTTTAACTTCATCCCACAAATTTGGTCTAAACAATTGACTTTATGTTGACAGTTATTGAGATACATACAGATGTAGTCGTTATTGGTTACAGCATCAATGAAAAATCAACAAAATATAAAATTTGCAACTATAACAGGTAGTAAGTTTTGGATTTTTTTAGGGGTCAGCATTTTTTTTCTTCTAATTAGTTTTCTTGATTTTTTTGTGTAAAATCCAATTCTGATAGGAAAAGAAAATGCTAATTTTGCGCGTCTTTGTTTGCGAATTTAAAATCTGCATGAAGAATTATAAAACCAATTGAATATTAAAAACGATTACCACTGGGGTTAATATAGTAACAAAAAGTAACTTCAAATTCAAGTCTAAATTGTCATTAGTCATAAAAATAATAGCCTTTAAGAGTGGACCAAAGTTTGCTTTTCAATCATTCAAAAAATAAATCCATAATAGTTTCCATAGTCACCATTTTCATAGTTTCCATATTCATAATTTTCACTAAGGCAAATCATTTTTTAACAATCAAATACATTTTGTGCGCCTGCTCTATTCGACCAATTTGCAAAATAACCCAACAAATGCTAACAATGGTTTCAGTCAACTTTGAAACCTTTACTAAAATATCCGCTGTAAAAAATGACGGCATGTTTCTAAAAGTAACATAGCAATATAAAATGTAGTCACATCAACAATTGAGACACTTTGCTCTTCTTTGCAGATTTTCACCCACTGCATTCTGGTGGTTTTGGCCATCACTTTCCCCACCGAGTTCACCCCCGAGGTGCACGTGGCCATTGACAAGTTCCTGGCCGCCGTGTCTCTGGCTCTGGCCGAGAAATACAGATAAATGGCTGAAAATCAAGCCCCGGGCAGCAACAGCGACGTGTCTCTCCTGTGTGCTTGTCTTTAATAAATGCAGAATTGAAAAAAAGCCACAAATCCCTTGCCTGTCTTTTTTCCCCACCTAAACCAAGCAAAAATATGATTTAAAAATATGTTTAAAAATCCAAAACCTCGACAATAAACCTAGTTATATTCAGAGGCGGTCCTCGCTCATTTTTTCTCTTTCACCCCAGCGCACAAACACGACAATTTATTATACTCTAACTTTTAAGGTTTATTAAGGGCGGCGCAGTGGATAAGTGGTTAGCGCATCGACCTCGCAGTCCTGAGATCGATGGTTCAATTCTGGTTTCGAACGTTCTTGCACTTATTCCTCATCTTTGTCAAGGTGGTGGGGTGCTGGAGCCTATCCCAGCTGATGTTGGCAAAAGACAGACCATACCCGAGACTGGTCGCCAGTTAATTTTTAGGGCGTAAACATCACATTTGTAAATTGCACAAACACTGAAGCACAAAAATAACATTGAAAAAAATCTTAAGTCAGTGGTCATTGTTGGATGTGCCTGCCACTTTAAGAGGGGGCGTGGCCACCATGGAGCAGGTGTTGCTTGATTGATTGATTGTGATAGTTTGTTCAGGAGGACTCATGTTTCAACACCACTGGTAGGACACTCTCTTATTTCAATGTTTATTTATGAGTCTATAGTCAAACTTTTTGGACACTTTGCTCACTTTGTCTGTTTTACTTGATGCTACATGTTATTTAGTTTGTTAATTAGCTCGTTAGCTGCTTTCAGAGCCACCTGTAAATGTTTGATGAAGTCGCATTCATGCCATGTGGACAAAATATCTAAAGTTGAATGTATTATCATCACATGGGTACTTATGGTTACATTTATTTGTTGCCAGATGGTTTGTCCGATTGGTCTCAAGCGTGTAGAGTCCGATCTTGCTCGCGGGGGTGCTCTGCCTGACTTTGTAGCTCATTCATATACTCTACATCCAGAATTAAATGCCATTATACACCCACATTTTTCTAAACTGAATCAGATTATCAAATAAAAATCTTCACGGCATATATCCTTTATCCTCTGGCAAGAACAATTCCTATTTAGAGAGAAACTGAGGCCCTAGTGGCCCATCTAAACTATTTTCTCTTTTCTCGTCAATGGCAACCAGTTACTTAACAAACTCTTTTTGAAAAATATGACGTATCAGAAGAGAAGCTGTTTTTAGCGGTAGCCGTTAGCCTCGAATACTCATGACGCCGGCTTCTTGTAACGCGGGCGTCGGGAATGCCGATGTGCTGACATCGTGCCTCAAGATGGCGGCGATGAGACCTTGTAACCTAAATGCGTTCGCCTAAATTTGGGCTGAGTGGTCGCCAGCTGCTAGCTAGTTGTTTTTGACAGCTGCTCCGTTGGCATGTGTTCAAGATGACTATAAAAATCTTTACGGCAGACACCCGCCGGGTTGTTCTGCCTGACACCGCCTTTGTAGAATCAAATATTTTTAGGTTTTGGATGGGGGTGCCGTAAAACCTGAATTTTGTGTTCATCTGTCGATGTCACAGAAACTCGGTTTTGGGATTTGAGTAGTCTCAATTCAGATGGATTTGACGTTTGTCGCCGTCAATGGCAGCGAATAGACAATCTGCAACTGTTTACATCGTCCAATGATCTCTTACAGCATTCCTCGCAAATGACAATGTCTCGAGATATTTTTAGAAAAATATCCGCTCAGGGGCGGATCTAGAAAATATTTCGGGGCGGGGCCTAGGACCCCCTTGATACATGATCAATTCTTTGCAAAATTTTGATATATTTATGATTTAATTCAAAGGCCTTGCATCCATTTTATACCAAAATAGGAACACATTCAACACAATCAGCTGTCATTTACTTCAAGCTATAAAAAATACAAATCAATATTATTGTTGATGATTTTCCCTGATGAAAAAAACATTTTTAGCAAAACGCCAAGTAAAAATTGTCATTGTTTTGATGGAATTTATTCAATTGCGCTTGACAAATCAGTAAATTAATTCAACGTTACGACACTAGTGTCATCATATGGCAGATGTTGGATATTTAGTCACTCATTTTCTGTGTTGCTTGTGGGGTGCTGGAGCCTATCTCAGCCAAACACCCTGAATTGGATGCTAACCAATAGCAGGGCAGAATTAAACGATGATGGCGGATATTGATACAGTCAATGTCTAATGAACCAGAGTTTATTTTATTTTATTTTTTTATTGCTTGATAGCAACTGGGATGGCAAGTATGTCTTTTTTGGGGGGGCATTGCCCCCTATTTTGGGGTGTCCACCTACGGGCCTACTTAAAAACCCCTTTACTTCCAGTTAAGTAAAATAATCCTGCTTTTCCGGATGACGTAAGCATCTTCGAGTCCGACAAGCGTGACTTTTCTTTGGCGGTGACTCAGTCCAAAGACAAACAAGACGTCCCCGTGAGCCGTCTGACCACGTCCAGGGTCTCCCTCCCCTCGGCCCTGACCTCACCGTCCGTAAATAGTGCGAGGGGGGAGAAAGGGGGGGTCGGGACTGGAAGTATATTAAGGCCGGGAGAGCCCGGGTGAGCCAGACGGAAGGAGAAGAAGAAGCAGCGTTCCCGAGGTCATGTCACGACACGCAGCCCTCGGCAGCCTCTTTGGCGACGACCCCTTCTTCAACCAGGGAGAGCTCTTGTGGCCGCTTTCCAAGCTTCGTCAGGACCTCTTCGACCGCAAAGACCAGAAGACTGAAGGGTTCTTCGAAGGCAAATCTGGCCTCCTGGATTCGGCGCTCACGCCCGCCGCTTTCCTCAGGTATGGAGGGAACGATACTGGACTGGAGGTGGATTAGAAGTGGGATGGTTTAGAGCATGGGTGTCAAAACTGGTGGTCCTGGGGGACAAATCTGGTCCGCCGCGTCATTTTGGGCGGTCCGAGGAAGTAAATCATGATTGGTGACTTTTTGTTTTAGGATCCAATTCAAATGAAGATTATAGATGGATATCATATTTCCTGATTTGACCCTTTTTGAATCAATAATTGCAATTTTTTTTAATCCATTTTTTTCTTTTTGTGTTTTTAGTTCAAAAAGCATTTTGTAAAATCTAAACAAATATTTGCACTTTAATATTGAACATAATTTAAAGAAAATTGTTTCCTTTTGAAATGAAAAACAAATATAATTAAAAGACGTTTTCCCTTAGTAAGAAAAAGAAGCTCAAATTGTGTTAGATCTATTTTTTTAAAAACTGAATATTTAGGGCTTTTGATTCAGTTCTTTTAATCCGATTTAAAAAAAAAAATTAAATATTATATAAAAAATGGTTTGACACCCCATAGATGCTGAAAATATTTTTTTTTAAAGATGCGGTTTTAATCATTTTTGAAGTATGAAGTCATTGGCTGGCATTAACGGTGATAGATCTCCAATTAATTTTCTTATTTTCTTTGGCGGGCCACACAAAATGACCAGTCGGGCCAGATCTGGCCCCCGGGCCTTGAGTTTGACACCGTTATAAATGGAATGGAGGAGTGAATGATGGCACACCCGCATATTTTCTAGAGAGATGAATTTAATGATTGAAAAGACTAATATCGCATGAATTGAGAGCCAAACCGTTGGTAGTCAAATACAAGATGGCCGAACCCCAAAACAAACAGATTTTCTTGAACGCGTTCAGAATGGGCGAACGACAGGAAGACGAAGACCAAGAGGATCCCGCCCGAGCGGCCTCGCCGCACGACGACCTCCTGGTGACCCTGGACGCCCGCGGTTACGCCCCCGGCGACATCAGCGTCAAACTGGAAGGTCGCAACCTGCTGGTGACGGCCAGCAAGGAGGCGGGCGCCCAGGATGCCCGTTCCTGCTCCTCCGCCACGTCCCGGGCCTCCTTCGCCTCCTCGGCCGCGTCGCGGGTGGGCTTCAAGCAGAATATCCGACTTTCTCCTCACCTGGATCTGTCGGGGCTCTCCTGCTCGCTCATGGAGGACGGCCAGTTGAGGATCCAAGCCCCCGTGGCCAGGAAGCAGATCACCCAGGGGTCGTCGGGGGAGCCCATCAAAGAGGAGGAGCGTCGAGAATCGAGGGGGGAGGAGCTAGAAGATGCTCCTCCTCTCTTTAGGGCTTCTCTGGAGTTCCCTGTCACCAAGGAGAAGACGGAGGACACACACAAGCACAAAAAGCTCACTTAAGTCAAGAGGAGACGTAAAAACTACACTTAAACTTTATTTTTTTTGTTGCACTAATCTTTGTTTTGCATGACTTTTGTTACTTTGTGACATTAAAATTCTGAATGGACTTAAAATTTGGAGACTTTGGCAAGGTTGTTTTTTCTTGTGTATGGTATAAGGATGGCCGCCAGGGGGAGACAGAGCATTCTTGTTGTTATGGTTTTACTTGAACAAGTGATAGGCGTGGTAGTAATGTATTTATATTTGTTTTATTTTAACTTGATCTCCTAAAGACCTGAGAGACACTTACAAGTACAAATTTTATGTCACGTAGGGCATAATCTTAACATTTTCTATCCTGGTTTCCATTATCATTTTTTTTCTTTTGCATTTGTGCCTTTCTGATTAAATTCAATAATGAATGTTATTTTAAAAAGACAATCAAATTAAAACTATAATGCACTCAAAAGTTTTTTTACAGTACATTTCAATCCATTATTGTCTAATAATGATTTTAATCTCTATAAAATAGGTATAGAATATATATTATATCAACTTTTTTAGAAGAAAAAAATATCTTAATGTGGTTTTTATGTATATTATAACATTACTTTTTTCTTCTTAAAATTCGACTTCATCATACTATTACCACATTGTGACAAAATATCCAACTTTTTTAGGCCTACAACTTTTTCTTTTATACATAGTATGTTGTTTTTCCTGTAAACTTGACATTTTTTCTCTCAAAAATAAAATATATTCCCCATTTATCCTTTTTAGGATTTATATCAATGATTGTTGTTTTAACTGTTGCGTGAAAAACTCAAAAATGTGTTTGCAGCTTAAACAGAAAATAATATGCTTATCAGAGTATACATTTATTTTTAAAGTGCAGTGCATTTAAGCTGATAAGACATTGCTGCGTGTCTCTGCCAACTATTTACATAGTACTTGAACCATTTTTTTTGAACTTTCAAACTTCGTCACACTTTATAAGGATAAAAATGCTCTTGATAAATCCAATTTCCGATCAAATAATTAATGTGTACTCCAATAAAGCGGTGGGAGTGTGCTGCACCAATTGGAAGCCATCCAGCAGGCACTCATCATATCATGGGTGTGCCTGTGCCCCTTTTGCCACCCAAGCTATATAAGCTCCATTTTTGCCCCCTATCGGGGCATTCAACTTTCAGCAAAGATGAGTCTCACCGCCAAGGACAAAGACACGGTCAAGGCCTTCTGGGCCGTGGCCAAAGCCAAGGCCGATATTATCGGAAGCGATGCTCTGTCCAGGTAAATATGAGCAAATCGCCTTCAGCTTTATGTGTCTTGTTGTCTTTGTTGTGGCTTCCTACACATGTCTTGTTGTCTTTGTTGTATCTTCCGACATGTGTCTTGTTGTCTTTGTTGTGACTTCCTACACGTGTCTTTGTTGTGGCTTGCTACACGTGTCTTGTTGTCTTTGTTGTGGCTTCCTACACGTGTCTTGTTGTCTTTGTTGTGGCTTCCTACACGTGTCTTGTTGTCTTTGTTGTATCTTCCGACACGTGTCTTGTTGTCTTTGTTGTATCTTACGAAACGTGTCGTGTTGTCTTTGTTGTGACTTCCTACACGTGTCTTTGTTGTGGCTTCCTACATGTGTCTTGTTTTCTTTGTTGTGGCTTCCTACACGTGTCTTGTTGTCTTTGTTGTGGCTTCCTACACGTGTCTTGTTGTCTTCGTTGTGGCTTCCTACACGTGTCTTTGTTGTGGTTTCCTACATGTGTCTTTGTTGTGGCTTCCTATACGTGTCTTGTTGTCTTTGTCGTCTCTTTGATGCGGGTTGGCCTCGGCAGAATGATCTTCGTGTACCCCCAAACCAAGACCTACTTCTCCCACTGGAAGGACTTGAGCCTCAACTCGGCTCCGGTCAAGAAGCACGGCAGGGTGATCATGGGCGGCGTGGGCGAAGCCATCGGTAAAATCGACAACTTGACCGCCGGCCTGCTGAGCCTCAGTGAGCTGCACGCCTTCAATTTGAGAGTGGATCCCGCCAATTTCAAGGTTGGTCAAGATGATAGTTAAACATCACGTCTTTGGACGTGCCTTTTTGTTTTTTGGGCTTGCGTTGACGGCAATAGATGTCCGATTCCAATTTTGAACTGGGAGGTTTGGCGCGATGGATGAATTTTCTAAGCCAACACTTACAGTTCAAATGGATACATTTGTAAAAAAAAAAAAGAATGATTAGTTGGTAAAAGACGGGTCATGTTCAAATGAATTACTATTGTCGATTAAAGCAATATATATGATGTTTAATTTGGGGCATTTTCCATACATTCCAGATTCTGGGTCACTGCATTCTGGTGGTGATGGCCATGACCTTCCCCAAGGAATTCACCCCTGAGGTGCATGTTAGCGTAGATAAATTCTTGGCTGCGCTGACTCTCGCCATTAGCGAGAAGTACAGATAAATCAAGTCGGCCAAGCCCGCAGTGTTCAATTCATGTATCCGGCTCTCTGTGGGGCTAAATTTTCAATAAATGGTCTAAATCAAAACAATTGTGTTCTGTGTCTTGAATGGAGTCGGTTTGGAAACAAGTTGTTGTGGGTATTTTTCTGTTATTCACACTGATGTTTTTTTGTTATTATTGTATTGTATGTGCCTACAAAGAGTTGATTCATCTCTAAAAATACATGTAAAACTTCATCATTATTGTATTTTGTATATTATTTTTGTATCATTATCACAGACTTCCAATTTAAATTGGGAGATTAGCCATGGATGCTAATGCTAATTGTGTCTTTTTTTTAGCTCGCGCACACAACAAATCAAGCATGATAGATTGTTGTGAAGATAGGAAAGGTTAGTAGATATCCATAAAAAACATTATTCATAAGAACTTTTACAAACAGGTAAGAAGAAAAAAATAACCCTTAAGGAAGCATATAACAAAGAATAAAGTTTCATTTAAGCCTGCCAAAGCCGTCTCATTAAAAAACAGGGATGTGTTGCCCTCTTGTGCCATTTACAGGTAAATACACATTTTTTCTATGCAGACATTTAATTATTTTTATATCGTAATACTTTATCAATATAAAAATATATTTATTCATAAAATATGAATAGTAATGTTTTTTTAAAAACACATGACTTATTGGGTATTTAAAAAAAATTTTTTTAGACCTGCCGTCCAAATAGATGGACATCACATTTCCGATCATGTAGGACACGCTTGTTCTTTCAAGCATTCATTTTCTGAACCGCTTATCCTCACAAGGGTCACGGTGATGCTTGTTAAAATTGTGTTTAACGTGGTTCATTATTTATTTATTTATTTTTTATAGTGGCGGTGGGTGGCGTACCCTATCTACATATGGCCACACCACTTGGATGCCATCCAGCGGGCCCTCATCAGATGGTGGGTGTGTCCACGCCCCTTTGCCACACACCAAATATAAAGGCCCAATTTTGCCTTCGTCGGGGCATTCAACTTTCAGCAAAGATGAGTCTCACCGAGAAGGACAAAGCCACGGTCAAGACCTTCTGGGATCTGGCCTCCAAGAGGCGCGACCTCATTGGGAGCGAAGCCCTGTCCAGGTAAATATCCGCAAATCGCCTTCAGCTTTTTGTGTCTTGTTGTCTTTGTTGTGGCTTCCTACACGTGTCTTGTTGTCTTTGATGTGACTTCCTACACGTGTCTTGTTGTCTTTGATGTGACTTCCTACATGTGTCTTGTTGTCTTTGTTGTGGCTTCCTACACTTGTCTTGTTGTCTTTGTTGTGGCTTCCTACACGTGTCTAGTTGTCTTTGATGTGACTTCCTTCACGTCTCTTGTTGTCTTTGATGTGACTTCCTACACATGTCTTGTTGTCTTTGTTGTGGCTTCCTACACGTGTATTGTCGTCTTTGTTATTTGACGTGGGTTTTCCTCGGCAGGATGATCTACGTCTACCCTCAGACCAAGACCTACTTCTCCCACTGGAAAGACCTGAGCCTGGGATCCGCTCCCATCAAGAAGCATGGCAAGGTCATCATGGCCGGCGTGGGCGAAGCCATCGGTCAAATCGACAACTTGACCGGCGGCCTGGTGGGCCTCAGCGAGCTGCACGCCTTCACTTTGAGAGTGGACCCCAGCAATTTCAAGGTGGGCACTTTACACTCTCTTCGATGACATTGGGTTAGATTTCTTCATTTTGCTGACGGGGAAGTTGTTTGCAAACAAGTCCCAGTCCAGGTGACGGATATGTGTAGTGGTAGTTCGTAAAAGAAAGAAAATAATATTGCAGTGTGTACTCTGCATCGAACGATCGCGTCCAGCCTCTCCCGGTTAAAATAGATTGGATGTCTATTGCCGCTTAAAGCAATGTTTAATCTGGCGTATTTTCCATACATTGCAGGTTCTGGGCCACTGCATCCTGGTCGTGATGGCCATGCTGTTCCCTACCGAATTCACCCCAGAGGTCCACGTGTGCGTGGATAAGTTCCTGGCCGCCCTGACTCTCGCTATCAGCGACAAGTACAGATAAACAGCACGAACAACACCCGAGGAGGAAACCGTGTTGACAACCCTCTGGTTGTCATCAATTTCCTCAGTATGTCGGGCTCAAATGTAATAAAAGAACAAAAGCAATCAAAAACGTGTCAACGTGATTTTTCCTTCCCTGGTCGTGGATGAAGCAACAAATTGTAAAATGCTAAAGATTTGAACCCTTTAAGCACCAATTGATTTTGATTCATTGTATTTTATTGATTCATAAATGCATTCATTTTATGTTCCAATTATCAGCGGGGGTGCTGGAGTCTATCCCAGCCGGGTTGGGCAGTAGACGGGGACACCTGCAGTAATTAATTAATTAATTAATTAATTTCTTAATTAATTCATATTTTTTTTTTTTTAAATAAAACTATTAAAAAAACATATTTGCTCAAATTTAGTATTTGTTTTTTTTACGTGACAGAAAAAAAGAAGATGGTTACGATAGGTACATTTGTCAGCCTTGCCCGTGTTTCTAGTAGGACCAATTTAAAGGTTACACACAACAATCCCGCATTGGAGGAAGTGAAAGCAGCGTGCGACTAAATCTATTCTATCTTATCTTGCGACGCTTAAATACACAATTTAGCGGTCCTTTCAAGCCCAAGCTCAGTCCAGGACCGGCTCGTGATGTTAAACCCGTCCGGTGACGGCGTTTCCGCGGAAGAGCATCGAAAAACGACGGCCGCGGCGCAGCCCAATATTGTCCCGTACAGAGGCCCCCTATGCGGACAGAAGAGCAACCCTATCAGTGTCATCCTGGTGAGCTCCGGCAGCCGTGGAAACAAGCTTCTTTTCCGCTATCCTTTCCAAAAGGCCGCCCAGTGCGCGTCTTCCCACCCAGGTAGGTCTGAGCACCAAAAAGTCAACATAAACCCGGGTATTGATACACTTGGAAAGAGATACTACAAGTCTCTCCATTGTTGGGCTAATTATGTTGCGTCATTCTACTTATTTTCGGATGCTATGCTAATTAAACTCCCCGCATTGGATATGCTTTTTAAAATTCTCATATTTGGTGAAGGAAGTCACCTAAAATTGGCCTATTGTCACCAAAGGCAAACATAGACAATTTATTGAAATAAAGTGGGTCGGAGTGGTAGTGAATTCTCATTTGCTCTAAACAATTTACAATTTTCAACACTGCAATTTGGTAACCAGAACATGCTACTGTGCTAATACAGACAATGCTACTATGCTAATAGTTTTAATCTTCCTAAATCTTGCCATGTCTGTCCAAATGCATTTGACATAAATGGTGAAGGAACTCTTAAGATCAAATTGAATGTTTTTGTTTGTAGTTAGGGTTAACTAACTTGTTAGCTAACGCTAACCACATCATAATGTTCATTTAATACATAATGCTGTTTCTTCTCCACCACTAGCAAAACCGCGGAATCGCTACGCGCTGAATACGACGAGAGAAGTTGAAGATCAGGATGGAGATTCCAGGTATTTTCTTCGCAGGCCTGGAAACAATTCATGCCTCTCCACAAATCTGTCTTTGAAAAGATTGTTTTGTTTTTCAATTTCAGGTTCTCCGACAGCATCCTGGCCACGATCCTGGCCACCAAGTCGGACATGTGCGGCAAACCATTTGAGCTGAAGATCGACAACGTTCGCTTTGTGGGCCACCCGACTCTCCTACAGCATCCTCCCGTTATTCAGGTCAAAGAAATAAATCATTTTAAAGCAACGTTTGCTTTGCCTTGCACTCTCGGTGCCATTCATTCTATCTAAAAACATTAAAACTAGAGGAAGGTTATCATTTTAGGGACATGCTATATTTGGATGTGAGTCAGATGATTTTGACAGTTTGCAGATACTGAAAAAATCTATTAAGGAGAGGAAAATAGGACATCCAAATCTCTTTTTTTTCGCCCCAATTTGAACAGAGCTATCTCCACATTGTAATCATATTAGAGGTGGATTAAAAAAAACAACCTAACATATCACCCTTTACAAATTAGTTGTATTTAATGTAAATAAACAGGGAGCTTTGTTTCAGTAAGAAAAATATCCTTTTAATTATACTCCTGGATTTTCTTAATTATTATCTGAATTTAGTAACTCCCATCGAGTGTGAGTATGTATTGCTGCCATTAACGGTGGATTAGATTGGACGTTTCTCGTCGTCAATGCCAGCTAATATATAAAAATGTAAACAAATACTTTTTAAAATAAAAAATGACTTGATGGTGCCCAAATTCCGATAAAATATTTTTGAATGTTTTCATTTCAGATGTCTAAAAGTGACCCTTCGCCAAAGAGGGAGATGCCCACCATGATTCTCTTCAACGTCGTCTTTGCTCTGAGGGTACGAAAAAGTCAAATCCAATGATTAACCAGCTCTTAACATGTTATTTTTATTCCATTACATACAGTCATGAGAGCTGTTTGGCGTGTTTTCAATTTAGAAAATGTGGCTGCGTATAGTATCGAAACCAGGTCGAATGAATTGACATTAATTTGTGTGGGTGGAACTCAAAAGGAAGGAGGGGTCCGCGTGGGTTATGTGTGATAACGTCCAAGTGCCTTTATCTTTGAGGGCAGAGTCACTTTTGCACGTTAATCGGGTCCCCCGAGGGGGCGCCACCTGTCCCTGCCCTTGCTGAGTCATGCTTTGCGGCCCCTCAGCTGAGTGAGGGCGGAGGGGGGTCTGAAAGTGCCCAGTCATGTTTCGCCCGGCAACTAAATTAACATTATTAGTAGAAATAGTTTCATTAGAATCATGTAGTAAAAAAAAATGAAACTAGAATTAATGAAGTATATTTCTGAGACATAGATTCAGTAAATTCATGTTTGATCCATCAGCATCTCCTACATACACATTTGGGAGTGACCTTTTACGTATTGTAATCATGTTAGGCAAACTTGTTTTTTGTTAATATTTATTTTGGGAGAGATAAAAATATTTTTTTCACTCACATGAGCAACAAAAAATAGATGTAAAAGTATTGATTTATACAGTTTGGGTACTATGCATACTCTATATAGATAAGATCTGTACGTATAGATTATATGAAATGAACAGCACAATTATTTTGAAATAAATGTTAGGCAGCATACCTACATTTCTGAAATTATTTTTTTTAAATACGCCAAAATAAAATAAATAAATATATAGAATGAGTAATTCAATGGATTACTAAAAAAGACAGAACATATAAGACAAAAAATAGTAAAATATAAAGTCATTAAATATTCATTAGTGCACAAATTTTAGAACAAATTCAGAAAAAAACATGCTCTAATATAAAAATGTATTTATATTAGGTGAATGCACCATTTTTAGAGAAAAAAACAGCATAAAAATGCATAAACATAAAACAAAAATCAACCTTCTCTTCCCTGCTTAAGAAAAAGGAAAAACAGAAAACAACAACAAAAATGTGCCCTGATTTTAAGCCTGTATAATGTGTGTCTTGTGGTTTGTGCATGGTTGTGTAATGGGCATGTTTGTTTTCCAGGCAAACGCCGACCCGACAATCATCAGCTGCATGCAAAACTTGTCCCGCCGCATCGCCATCGCGCTGCAACACGAGGAGCGCCGCTGCCAATATTTGACCAGGGAAGCGAAACTCATGCTGGCCGTGCAGGACGAGATCACCACCGGCAGCGAAAGTGAGCTTACGTCTGAGTCAAATAGGCTAGCGGTACCGTGCTTTTTGAAATCATCCACAAAATAGTTCCCTGCTTATCCTCATATTCACTCGGATAATAATAAAAGCCATCCGTACACTGCTTAAAGTCCTTTATGAAACCGCAAACTTTATCTACGCGCAGTCAATGCCGTAATTCCACATTCGTATGTTAGCTTAGCTCAAATGCTAATCACTTTTGCTAGGAGACGGCACAAGTCCGCCAGTCTACTTTTAGTGCATTTTCTACAGTTTTGTATCTTCTAACAAAGTTAAAATCTTTACATTTCCATGTCAGTGCCTATAAAAGTGTTTTGACATGTACATTTATCCACAATTTCAAGAATAAGCACTCATTAAAATATGACTGTTGAATAAGCAGAATAAAAATGTCACTTGTTCGCTCAAAATAACGCAGGACTCGCCTTATAAAAAATACTAAGACGCTATTTTACCGATGCAAGACGACTTAAAATGATTTTGGAAAACATTTTCTGTTTCCAGTCAATCCACAGTCCCCGTTTCGACAGATTCTGCCTAAATGTAAGCTGGCCAAGGACCTCAAGGAGGCGTACGACAGGTAGATGAATAAACCAGGTGGCTTATTTCCTCCCAAGATTTGAGTCAGTAAACATGTGTTTCTTCAGCTTGTGTACGACGGGTGTGGTGCGGGTGCACGTCAACAACTGGCTGGAGGTGAGCTTCTGCCTCCCGCACAAAATCCACCGCATCGGCGGCAACTACATCCCCCCCGAGGCCTTGGAGTGCAGCCTCAAGTCCATCAGGTGTGCTATCATTTTATTTCATGTTAGACGTCCAGTCTATTCATTCTATTTACAGCAAAAGCCTAATTAATGAAAGCCACATGTGGCTGTGGGGCCGCAGGTTCCAGGTTAAATTGGGGAAAAAATACATTAAATTATCATTTACATAAACAATTAGAAAATTACTGACAAAAGCAACACAAACGTGTAAAATACTAAAAACTATATTGTTACAGAGGCAATAATATTTTAAGTTGACATTATAAAATTACACAAAAAGGCACTAATATTAGTAAAAGAAAATCAGTAATATCAGAAGTTGAAACAATCAAAAGTCAGAAAATGCAAAAATATCACAGGAAAAAGCACAATATTTTTGACTCTGAAATAAAAAGAGTAATATAAAGAATATAGTTTAAATTTTAGACTAGTTTTGGACAAGCAAACTTTGTATAATATGTAGAAATATACAATACATTTTGGAGCGGAAAAAAATATCTGATAAGTTTCAGATCACCTTTCCCATCATGAAACCATTTTTAATATACTATTTCAATTCTACATGTAGTTTGTGGCCTCATTTCACATCTGAACTCGTCTGATGACAAAGTCATTTGAGGACAAAATGTCTTGACTTGGATCTATTGCCACCTGTTGTTAGTCCTCTGTCATTACAATTGCCAAGAAGTCTGTTTTCAATCGACAGTTTGAACTGCGTGAGAATGGGATTTTTGGAGAACAAAGACCCGATTCAGCTGGATGTGTGTTTGTCTTCCAGGCCCTATCACGCACTGCTCTTACTGGAAAGTGAGAAGGCACTACTGGGCCAGCTTCCAGTGGACTGCTCGCCCGCCATGATGCGCCTCATCAAGACTTGCTCGGCGGTGAAGAACCTGCAACAGCTGGCCCAAGACACCGACCTGGCCCTGCTTCAGGTGAGGATGCAATGTTTGCTCTCTGATTGGCCATTGTGATAATTTTGTATTTTAACATTATATAAGTGGCATGCTCAGCTAAAGTATGAACAAAAAAAGTGCAGGTTATAGTCCGGAAAATACGTGTTGTTTCATTTGCGCTTGTTTAATTTATTGGGCTTGTATTGGCTTTAAAAAAATAAAAAAAATAAAAAAATAAGTACCTCCATGTTAATCTAGCATAGCAGATTGATTATTTTGCATATCCGCTATGATATATTATAATATTTTTTTAAAAGCAGTGGCGTTTTTGCTCCCCTTTTCATGAGGAAAATAAATTTATTTCAAATAAAACTAACTAGTCGTTTGGCCAATGACCCCCCACCCCCCCGCCAGATCTTTCAAATTGCAGCCCACCTGGTTTACTGGGGCAAGGCCATCATCATCTACCCTCTGTGTGAGAACAACGTCTACATGCTGTCTCCTCACGCCAACCTCTACCTGTGAGTCGCGTTTTTCGATGTCATCTCCTCAAATCCCATCCAATAAAAATGGAACTTGTGTACAGGTTCTCGCCTCAAGCTGAGCAGTTTGCGCAGCAGTTTCCCGGTCACGACCTTCCGTCCATGTTGGCCAAATTCTCCCTTCCCGTCTCGCTGGCCGAGTTCAGGAACCCCCTGGAAGCCCCTGCGCAGGAGGTACAGCTATTTCTGGAAGTCTTTTATTTTGAAAACGTATAAGGAAGGAAAGAGAAAACAACATTCAATATGCTTTGACTTGTTGATTATGCGTTGGGATCAATTGCACCCCCTGCTGGTTACAGCCAAGCATTGCAGTTCGTTAAGCGTGTACTGGGGCAAAAACTTAACTAGAAAATGTTTTTTTGTCACTTGTTTCTTAATTCTGGGAAACTGATGGGTTTGTATATATTAAGTCACCTGATCGGCATTTTGGGGGATTCCAGGATCACTTCCTGTGAATTTTGCAACATTTTTTATAACTTTTAGGGTATTTCCCAGTCACATCGTCTTGACATGGTTTCGTTTTTTCCTCCGATGGAAATGAACGAGGCCATTGGATACAAATATGTGATATTTTTGTTTAATTTTGGTGAAACCGTATGTTTTTTTGGGGGGGGAATCCGTACATAGTTTCTGTGCGCCTTTTATTTTTGGAATTTTGTTATGAAGCAATTCTGTGAATTGGATTTTTTTTTAAAAAACATGACGAAATTCAATACGAAATTTGGGGCTTTTTTTTGTAGAAAAACTCAAGTTTTTGCAGGTGCAATAAATGCGCACACATTGAAACAAAAATAGAAAAGGAAAAAATATAAAAGCAAATTTAGAATATATATATAAAAAAATAGATATTAGGCACTCTCACTGTTAATCTGCACTCGTCTTTTAACCAAGTAAAATAAATACACTGCTGGACGAGAGCAAGCTGGTCATGTGACGTGCGTGCTTCTCCCAAACAGGCTCAGCTGATCCAAATGGTGGTTTGGATGCTCCAGCGCCGCCTCCTCATGCAGCTCCACACGTACGTGTGCCTCATGGTGCCCCCCGCCGAGGAAGACGACCCGGCCTCGGCCGCCCGGGTCGGGGGCGGCCGCGGGCTGGGCACCCCTGGCGCGCTCAGCTTGGGTTCCCCGAGTAAGCTCCGCCTCCGTCTCTCCGCCGCGTGGGGAGCCGGAAAAAGCTGAGCGCGTGACCGCCACCCGCAGCTAGCAGCGACGACATGACCCTGACCAGCCCCAGCGTGGACAATTCCAGCGCCGAGTTGGCCCCCGGCTGCGACGACTCCCCCCTGGACAAAAGGATCTTGCTGACGGAGACGCTGCTGGCCAGCCTATCGGAGCGCGAGAGGAACTTCATCCTGAATGTCCCCGCCGCGCAGAACCAGGAGGATCTCCGCATGTTTATCAGGTCGTAATGTCTATTTGATCAAAAAATAATGGATCGTCACCTCATTGATGGTTTTAAATGCAGTGACGGCTGTTTTAAAAATTGGCAATATTGTTGAACAAAAAATCCAGTAATCCCTCGATTATCGCGGCTTCACTTATCGCAAATTCACTACTTTGACTTTCAGAATAATCTTTTTTCAATTTTGGCTAAAAGAAGAGGATTCACTTAGAATCTTCACCATATTGTTTTTACCTCTTCTATAGGAAAATAACAGTAAATGTTCTCCTTTTATTTTTTTAAGTTTGAATTTTTCTTTTTTTTCAAGGGGAAAGTGTTAAAACTTCCCTTTTGTATTTTTAAATACTATATCCTTTAAAAAAATAGAATGTTAGTTTCAGATCAAAATATTCATTTCTATAGAAGAAGAAGAGGATTAGGGCCAGGATAGTAAAAAAAAAAGATCAGCCGAATTTTCACATTTAAATTATAAAATATATTGCATTCGGGATTACAGATTTTTGGAGGGATTTTTTGTTGTTGTGAGAAACAAGAACTTGATATGACCAAAGAAAAAGTGGTGGCTCACCACCTTTTTATGAAATGGCCTTATGGTTTATATTCAGTAATACGTGACATTTTCTTATTTTTGCCATTTAAAAAAAAAAACAGACTGCTGCACTACTTTCGGGGACATCACCACTTGGAGGAGATCATGTACAACGAGAACATGAGACGCTCTCAGCTCAAGACTCTCCTGGACAAGTTCCGTAGCGTGCTGGTGGTGACCAATCATGAAGATCCAATCATTTCTATCTTTCAATCCCCAAAAGCGTAGGAAGCCAAAGTTACTCTATACGCGCTCAATGTAAAAACAGCTCAATTTTTAGAGCAAATCTGCTGCATCCATCACCATCCAAGACAGCCAATCAGCTAAAGACAGTAAAAAAAGCTTGACATATAACTTGGACAACTTTTATTTTTGAGCACCAAATTCAAAGAAATTATTTTCTACCATGCCGATGCTACGAATATTCAAAGATGGCGTGCGCACGCCGCGTAACGAGCTTTCCAGATGTCCACCCCGCAGATCCCAGAAGAGGGGGACGAGGACTTGAAGACATCAGACGGGATGCTTTTGCACTTTGATGGGAAGGTTCCAAACATCTGTGGAATCCATGACAGCCCAAGTCCACCCAAGTTCTTCAAAAGAGACCACCTCACCCTAGGGTAAGTTGTCAACGATCCCACGTCTCCACGCTCGCGTCCGTTTCCCTCGCCGTCCAGTCGCGGTCGGACGGATCCCGCCGCCGTCTTTCCGCCGCTTTGTCTCGCACGCTGACGAAAGCGTTCCCGCGGAGGTAAAAGCGTAGGAGCTTTTTGGCCCACTCGCCGTGGGACTCGATGCCCACGCGCGGCGCCGCCACCACCGCCGTCGCCGCGTCTCCCGCGTCGGGATCGGCGTCCTCAAGCCACACTTCCGGGTCGGACGCCAGGTCCCGGCGGTCGAAAGCGCGCGGGACGTTCAGGGCCTGGCACAGTTTGGAGGGGCCGTTGCACAGGTCTTTGTCCTTGAGCGGCCGGGCCCCGTCTTTACGTCTGGCGGCCCTCAGTCGCCTCATGACGGGGAGGCCCCACAGGGGTTCTAGCGAGCGCAGCAGCACGGCGGCGCCGTCACCTGTCAGATGAGAGAAGGCGTTAGGCCGCCGCGTCTGCTTTCGCTTGGCTTCACCTCACGCGCTCCTAAAACTCTTCAAGTTGTTTCCAAGTAGCCCCCCGAAGCCCGTAAAACTCCAGAGAACCAACGTGCGCTTTGCGTGTACGTTTTGTTCTATGATGAGGCGAAATTGCGTTTTTGGGACGAGAGGATCATGCGGTCGTTCTTAAATTGGGGTCGAGTACCGCCAGTTGGATCATTGAATGTTCAAACAGCTCTTACGGTTCTAAATATCAAATCCATCCCATTGTAAAATCTGGCGTGGAATGATCAGGTTCCACTGCTGTAGAAGGCGACACACGCAAAAAAAAATCTTTTTTTTTTATAATGGGCGGCCCGGCAGCTGAGTGGTTAGCATGTCGGCCTCGCAGTTCTAGGGTCCTGGGTTCGAATCCAGGTCAGCCCACCTGTGTGGAGTTTGCATGACTCCAGTTTCCTCCCACATCCAAAAACAGGCATCCTAGGCTAGCTGGCTAACACTCTAAATTGCCTAACCCTAGCTGTGATTGGTTGTCCTTTGTCTCCTTGTGCCCTGTGCCCAATTCAGGGATAGACCCCAGCACCCCCCGCGACCCCTTTGAGGATAAAACAGTTCAGAAAATGAATGAATGTCTGAGAACGGCTTCTTTTAAGATATTTAAGAATAACCTTGGATTGGCAGTCCGGCACCGTCTATGGAAACCAATGACATGATTTTGGCCCTGATTGTAAAAAAAGCCAATTTATTTTGAAGGTGGCACACGCTGTAAAATGTTGGTGAACCGCTTGAATTGAAGGAAATGTAACCTTAACCTTGGCTCGAAATGTTCATGCAGAGGTAGATGCCGTAGATGGGGTACACGTAAATGGTGCCGGGCTTCATGAACATGGCCGCGTTCCTTGGGGTGCGCTTGCCCCCCGCGGAGTGCGACGCCTTGTCCTCGCCCCCCAGGTACGCCTCCGTCTCCACCACGCGACCTCTCAGCAACGTGCCGTCCTCGTAGCGCCTGACCAGCACCTGATGCGACAAAGGTGAGCTTTATTTTTGATAAAAAGCCTAGATGTCCTTTGAAAAATGATAGGTCGCCCAATATGCCTCATTACGTAAACAAAAGACAGGAAGTGGCAAACCATTGAATCGTGTAACAATAAGACTCTGTTGTAGAAAGAACTTGATGTTCTGTAACTTTCTTTTCACATTTGATAAGGGATATTTTCTCTGCATTTTTCTATTGTTTGATATGCATTTAAACAATTTGATTACCTAACTATGTTATGCTGGCATGACATTCGCCATTCGTTTAGTATTTTATTCAGTTGTTCATTAAGCTATAAGTTAAAAAAACACATTTTTTGGACAATTAATATTGAGCAATAAATCAAGATTATTTTTTTAACCCGTTCATGCACGAAATGTGAATTATTTTCCTTAAAATATATATTTAAATAAAATTAATGAATCTAAGGAGCTATTATAGGAAAAGCAGACAGTAATAGATACTAACAATTAGAATAACATAAAAATGCAACTAATTGTAATGAAGACTACATATATTAAAATAACTGCTAATTTTGAGCTGGAATTTTATTTGTATCAATCTCTAGTTACCTAAAATAGCTATTTGGGTACCATTGACGGCAATAGACGTCCAAAGTGGGAGGGGCTGACACCGATCGAAATCTTGTCAGTTCCTCATCTAGTTGTCTTTCCTTTTAACTTATAGTAATATAACATGTTAATTTAAAACATGGAATTGGCTCAATGAGTAACAATTAGTATTTGTTGTAGAAAGTAGCTGAATTGCTTTTCTCAAAACGTCCACCTGCAGTTACCTTGCCGAGGAGAGCTTTGGCCAAAGAGACGCAAGGTTGGAAGAAGAAATCATCTCCCAATCTTCTGTGCAGGTTAGTAGTCGTACTACTAGTTGGACTTCCGTCAACTATTTGCTGTTTGCTTTCAACCGCTAATTCACTTTCATTCGCATTTTGGTCGCCTTTGCGCAATGGCAGCTTTCTCTTACGTCCTGCCATTAGTTTGTTTATTCGTTTTTATTTTGTGGCTTTTACCAGGAGAGGTAAAAACGCTTTTTTCCGATTTTCTTGGCAGTTTTAAATGCGGCTGTAAACCGGAAGTCAATACAGGAAGTACGTTACCGATTGTTTACATTCTACGAGATAAGTTATGGCGTGGAAGTGACATTGTTGCGTTTAACTGGAGAGGTAAAAACGCTTCTTTTGATTTGCTAGGTAGTTTTAAATGCTGGTGTAAACCCGGAAGACAATACAGGAAGTAAGTTGCCGATCATTTACTCTTAAAGGGACAGTGGATATTTATCTGCTTTTAATATAAGGCTTTTGACAATTCAATACAATAACACTTGACAGCGTTCAAACTCCAAACACAATTAAATATTATTGTTGTAGGCATGTTAAAAAATACAGTTTGTAATCCAGACCCAAAAAATCTATTTGTCCTGAGATTATCATTATGATTCATTCATTCATTCATTCATTCATTCATTTTTTAACCAATTTACCTGAAAAACAACAACAACGCAAGCCCAAAATAAATGTACTTTATTTACAGCGTTGAAACTCCAAACACAATTATATAGTATTATAAATTTAGGCATGTTAAAAAATAACTTTGTGATCCAGCCCCCCCCCAAAAATTGCAATCCATTTATTTTTCTCGATGATTATTCTTGCTATTTTTCCATCAAAGATGACAACATACTCGCTTCCTCATTTGTGACGATTTGGCAGCTAGCTGCAAATGTGCTGACCGTGTCCAGTCAAGGCACTTCTTGCGTGGATTGTTGACTTTGTCAGTGGGATGGCCGAGAGGCCCCAGTTTGCTTTCCACCTCTTTGCAGCCTACAAGAGAGGTCGGAACTCACTTGCTTTGCCATCCGGATCACAATTTCTTGCACTTGATGCAATCTTGGAAGTCTCTGAAAATGGTAAACCTTCCAAAAATGTCTGGTGGTGCCAATTCAGCTTCTGAAACTGAGCCTATGAATTGGGTATAAAAAATGCATACTTATTTGTTTTAAATTTAGTAATCATTCTATGGCTCCCATTGACGTTGATAGGTGAGAAATTGAACAAAATGGCGACTGAATTTAATCTTCTTTTGGGGCCATATTCAATCATGCTTTTATAATTTCCTACAGAAAACGGTGTTGGATTGGGCTTCCTTTCTCTTAATGATTCATGACATATTATCAATGATTCATGCAGCACGCAGGGGGGTCTGCCTCTTATTAAGGTCAAACCACCTTGTTAGGGAATACATAGAAAAAGTGACCCGTAAAAACTGGCTTTGAATGCTCTGCTCTAGCATAATTGTACCTGATAGCAGGGGAAATGACTTCACTTAAATCTGTAGGACAGTGAGTATAACCCACCATCCATCTCCCAATCTCGAGAATATTCCCAGATGGAGGCGAGCTGTCACTCAAGTTGTGATGGAATCTGCTGGTGTTTTCATTAAGTGCAGCAGCAGGGGAGTCCTGCATCTCAGTCCAAAGCAAACGCTGCTTGTGATTTACATTTCCTGCTGCGTACATTTAAACATGTACTGTACAGGAATTTGCACGCTGTCGTTTTACAGTCGTGTTAACGTTTAATTCTAAAGACAAATTTGAGTAAACTGTAAAATGATTATGTATTAAGTAACTTCATATCTCAGATTTAAACAATTCATTTTCTGTTCTGTTTGTCCTCACAAAGCTCGCGGGGGTGCTGGAGTCTATACCAGCCAACTTTGTGCAGTAAACTCCCCGAATTGGTCACCAGGGGCACAATGAAACTTGACCATTTACTGCCATTTTCCCTGTTCAAAGGAATTGGACGTCTATCACCGCCAATGGCACTTGAAACAAACTTTCACTGCCACCTCCCGATCAAAACGGATTACTAGACGTCTATCACCGTCAATGGCAGCAACGCAGCGACGTCATTCAAAAGGTAAATAATTTTATTTCTGACATGTATATATTTTTTTATTCTTCAACAAGCCCCCACCCTCCCATTTCCATTTTTTGAAATAATAATTTTGGGGTCATTTTACTCTCACGACCATGGTGAGAGCAGCTTTGCGGTTAGCCACACGTGTCTCAGCGGGACGTAAACCGGTTCCGGTGGGCTCCGTCCACTCCGGATGAAGACGTCGTTTAGTCACTTGCGACAGGAGGAGGAGGAGCTAGTGGAGGAGGAGCAAAGGGAGCGCCTCCCCTGGCTCCGTCGCCGATTGGCCGCCACCAAGGACCGGGCCCACCTCCTTCCCAGCGACGCTCTCCAACTCTAGGGCGGGGTCTCACACGCTCAAACCCGGCGAGAAAAACTCGGGCCGGCGTCCACGCATGGAGCAGTGTGGCCAGGCTGTGTCCGACGCTCGGGAGCAGAGACGCGCACGCGGACGGCCGGATAACATCCTTCAAGGACGCCGGTGCGCTTGAGCGGCGTGGCCGGATAAGGACCACGCGGGCCCCGGGGAAAGATTTGTGGCGACGCCGGAGGAGGAAGCGAGGATCCCGTCGGCGTCGCGGCTGCCGTCGGTGGCGCTGGTGGTGAAAAAGAAGAAGAAGAAGGCTTCGTTTCCTGCCTGGAACTTGTCGGGATGATGTGAGCAGTCCCGAGGGAGAAGGCGGAAGTCGGATTTATTTCCCCGCCGCTGGAGAGCACCCGAGCCGCCGGCTTTGAAGGGTGAGTTGCGGCTAGCGTTCACACCGCTATCGTGGTCACGCTTGTGGAAAAGGTCGAGGAAGACGATCGAGAGGATCGAGCCTCGATCCTCTTCCTCATCCTCATCCAGTCTGATGATTTATTTAGTATTCACTTTATGACGTTTAGACTCTGTTTTTCTTTAACTACATGGCAAGAAGCAGGTTTATTTGAATTTCCCCTTTAATGAAAAAAGTACACATGCTTTCATGAGCCTGTCAAGTTGACTTAAAAAAACTGGGAAAAGGGTGTTTTTTTTTCTCCTTTTAAGCAAGCGAAAGGCAATGTTGTGTAAAGGAATGAGGAATGCTGCTGAATAATCATCACGGGGTGAAGTCACGCCATCATCCTCGTCGTCTCCCTCCCACTCCATCACCTTCTCCTCCTCCTCCTCCCACCTCATAGTGGTTTTCATCATCATCATCCTCAAGGTCTACATACCGTAGCGTCTAAATATCACGAAAATTTGAAACCGCAAAAGAGTGCAAAGAAGAGAGCGAAAATGGAATTGTTCTGCTAGCTAACGAAATTTTCGACGGCAGTCCACCAACTGGACTTGCTTTGAGGCCTAAAGGCCAAACGGCCACGTGCTTCCCACATTGAGTCGTTTGAGCCCCAAAATGTCATTCCCGTCTGGTTCTTTTTGAATTGTGCTTTCAGGTAGGCCGCCATTGCTCTCCTTCCCCGCCGCCGTCGATTCGAAACTGCTGAGTTATTTTGGCAGACGTGACACGGGAGCACATGGGCTTGAAACCTTATCGCACGGCGGAAAGGGGAGGGCGCTCATAGCTGGGAATGATGTAATCGCACCGATAAAGCCCGGCGCAAAGTGGACCGCCGCGCTGATATCGGGGGAGTTTACGCGGGTGTCGAGTGGCCGCTATGCGGGAGTTTGATTTTCGGTGCTGGCACGCTGTCGGACCGTCTGCTCGCTTGTTTTGCCAAGTTCTGACAACACTTGTTTACACCGCGTGATACAGTAGAGACCGGGGGGGTTGACTTTGGTGCGGTACGCAATTGTCGCCACGGTCAAAAACGGCGAATGGTTGAAGTGTCTGAAGTGTTTTCTGATTGCGTGAGAGGCAGGGTTAGGGGGCCGGTTGCTCGCTATGGTGCCGTCGTTTGGTTTTCAAAAGTCGCTTCCTGACAGTGGTTGTGTGGAGTTTCTGGGTTTTGGTATAAACCATAATGTTCTGGTTTGGTACATAATTGTTTTATGGGATTTAGCAAAATCCGTTGAAAATGAGTTTTGACACGAGTGTAAAAGCTGGAATTTTGACCTATATTTTTCCCATGTGCGGTCGTTTTGGTTGCCGGTCTTTTGATCGCGGTCTTTTGGTCGCCCTGATCGCACAACGGGTGACCAAAAGACCGGCGACCAAAAGACCGGCGACCAAAAGACCGACGACCAAAAGACCAGCGACAAAACAAGGTAAAACAACACAGTCTACGCATCAATAAAAGGCAACAATGGCCATGAGCAGTTTCACTGAGCCGACGTGCGAGTGTAGAAGATTTTGTATGTACATGCGTACATATATGTCCCTTTAAGAAGCGACGTCCGTCTTAACAAGTTCTCCAACAAAACAATAAAAGTCCGGGAAATTTGGAGCTTTTCTTTGGCCTAATAATTAATAGGGCATTAAGTATGACTAAATAGTAATTCACAGTTTGTATTTAGGGAATTTGAGCAACGATTTAAATGGTAATTATCACTTACCTTCCGGGTGACCAAAAGATTGGCGACCAAAAGACCGGCGACCAATCGACCGTGTACCATTTTTCCAGTTCACTGTTGTGGATGAGTATCATTGGTAACAAATGGTGAGATGCAAGGTTATGTCGCAGTACTCCAACTATATTCTACTTCATATCATAACGCGTAGCAGGATTTTTTATGTATTTATTTTAAAAAGCCAAACAGAGTCTGTTTGTCTGCCCAAATGTCTGTTTTGTTTCACTTCACTTGAATATAGCATCAGCTCGACAGAAAATACAAATATAGTTTGGCATCATCTCAAACTGGGAAGGACAGACTTCCAGATAAACTGGACATTTTTTGCATTTCCATTCCATCATTCGTCTGTTTTGCCAAGGTCAGCCGACGCTAGCTTACGCCCCCCGTTCGTCTCGTCTTTTGGGTTCACCTTGCTCCACAATTTTCTTCTATCTTGTCAAACGCTTTTAGCCCGTTTTTGCACCAAAAAAATCATGTCTGTGTCAGAAGGAAAAACACTTGCCATTTCATTTAACCGTCCCAACGGAATTCTCGCAACAGATTAGATTAGAACTCATTAGCTTACCTTTCCTACTATTATTGGCTGACGGCCTATCTCAGTCAAACTGATTGGACATCTGTCAACATCAAAGTAGTCATTGAGTTGAGGAAATTGTAACTGACGGGAGCAGGATTTGAGCCTAATATGTTTTTTTTTTGTTTAATGATTGTCATAGTGCTGTTATTTTTAGCAACGTCATGATTCCCAAACGTGTGTGTGTGTGTGTGTGTGCACATCTCAGACATGTTAACCAACTTGTTCTGCTGCCTGTTACTACTTTTCTAACGTACAGAAACTCGCAACAATCACTTTTAGCGCTGGCGAGTGTATTATCAATTCATATTTTGGTTGGATTTCCACCCCTAATTTAATGCTTATTTAACAGTCTATTTCTATAAGAGCAATTAGACATTTAATGAGTGTTTTTAGGCCGTTAAAATGCTACACACAAACAATCTTGTAAGCGTCCACACCAGAAAGCTAACAATTTTGGAAAAATAATATAAATTTTGGAGCATTTAGCTGGGCTGGACTGACTCTCCCCAAAACGAGAGTCATCTGGCTCCAGTTATTTTGCGACGTAATGATGGACACACCTCTATTCTAGCATATTTACAGCCTATTAATGATGTTTTCTCAGTCGTTCACTTTGACAGTTTTTAAACTATTTTTTTTTAAAATTGTGTTTATTATTTTTCGTGTCGTCTGGGTAGCCGCGGGAGTTTTTGCATACGTGTTTACAAACTTTTACTCAGCCGACATCAGATTTGTGCCCCCCAAAAAAATTCAAATGAAAATGGCAACCAAAAAAGACTTTAGGCAAAAAATAGTAAAAATAAAACTAGATTTGTGCCCCCAAAAATAAAAATCGAATAAAACTGGCAACCAAAAAAAGACTTAAGACAAAAAAATTAAGTTTTAAAACTCAGGAAAAGAAAATCATCTCAAAATTAAAAGCCAACATTCCCAATGTTTACAATTTGTATGCTATCACTTTAGCTAACGATGCTAACCGTTCTCACTTTGTGAGTTTTGTCGAAAGCTTTTTGACACATCAAATTCCAAAAGTACATTTCTTCCCATTTGAAAAAAAAAATCTCAGTAGTCCTATATTTCCACCCAAAATTTAACACAACACTTAATTAACAATTTGAAAACCAAAACTTTCCATGCTACCATTGGCGCCAATGTTCCCTCTAATTTTTCGTTGGTCTGAGCAGAAAGTCAACCTCCCTGAGCGCACTGAGTACCAGTGTGAGCGACATCATCGGTACTCGGATGATTCGCCTAAAGACGTTTCGCCGACGGACGTTTGACAGACGGGCAGGTCGCCGAATGAACGTTCGGCGGAACGTCCATTCGGCGACCTGTCCATTTTTCATGTAAAACATGCTGTAAAACACGAAAAACATAAGTGGACTGAGCTACTGCCACTTGCTGCCGCTTAAACGGCGCCATCATGGGGAAAGGGGTAAAAAAAAAAAAAAAAAATTAAAAAAAAAAAAAAAAAAAAAAAAAAAATCCGATTTTTTTTTTTTTTTTTTTACTGCGCGCCATATGATTGCTGCTGCGCAGCGAGGACGAGAGTAGTGCGCAATTGCGCACGCGCGCAGCTTAGAGGGAACACTGATTGGCGCTCCGTCCAATTCCTGCCGTTGTTCTCCTCACGCTACCGTGACGCTTATCTCAATTGTGCTACTTTGAAAGCAAATCATGGGAATCGTGTCACATCGTCGACGGCGCTTAAATGGCGTTATCCTTTTTGGAACAAATAATAGGAAGAACAATGGCGTGTGAGCGCTGCGTGTATGCTAGTTTAAAAGGAATGTAAACAGATGCTGGGGCCTTGTGCTCCTCGCTGCTTTTAATTAGGCGGGAAGGCTTTTCCTTTCCAGCGCACATTAGCATTCTACGGCTGCCGTTCGCTCTTCCTGGAAATACACTTGGCCGGCCGGGCGCGAGTGTCCCGATCGCCGGTTTAGGTGACTCACGCGGCCCGGACGCTCGACGCGATGTAATGCTAGGCCGTGGCGTAGCTATTTTCAGGTTCCGTCCCATGAGCGCACCCCTCTTTCTCACTGCTGGCGGTTCCTAGAGTTGAACAACCTTCTCGTCGTTATATCCGTTAATATCAGTTGGATCGAAAATAGTCATGTGAGGGGTTGCATCTGGGTTCAAAACCAGATAAACCTCGACTAAGGCGACGCAGTGGATGGGTGGTTAGTGCGTCGGTTTTACTGTTCTGGAGTTGTGGGTTCCATCCCAGGTGGGTGTGGAGTTTTGTATGATCTCCCCCGGCTTGTGTGGGTTTTCTCCGGGTATTCCCACATTCCAAAAAGATGTAGAGTAGGCCGGTTGAACACTCGGAATTGCCTAACCTGAGCTATGATTGGTTGTTCTTTGTCTGCTTGTGCCCTGTGATTGGATGGCCACCAATTGAGGGTGTCCGTTGGTTGGGATAGGCTCCAGCGCCCTCTGCGATCCTTTTGAGGTTAAGCCATTCAGAAAATGAATGAATGAAGGAACCTGGAGTAGAACTGATGTAAAAACATGTGAGTTTAAGTCAGGTTTTAAGTAAAAAAATAGTTTGTGTAAAAATAAGGTGCTGGACTTAGAATTAATGCTGAGGTTTTTTCAGTTTCGAGGTTTTTTAAGGGTTTATTAGCAACCCATAGTTTAGAGCACGGCTAGTGGGATACCAACAAAATGAAACCAAAACAGCTTTTTCGCTTTGGCACCATCTTCCAACTTTTACAAACTAGTCCCTGCTTCATCAAATTAAAAAAAATCATTTCTATGACCATTGCGACTGATGCTAGGAGGAAAAAAAAACTGGAAGGACAACACCAACGACCCAAATGTTTGCAGACAGACATTTAAAAAAGTCAATCTTCCACAATATGTGCTCTTCAAACTAACACGCGGTGTTTGTGGAGAAGAAGACATGTCATTAGGGTTATTGGCCGCCGGGTGTTTTGGGTCCCGTCGTCTGGAGCCGCTTAAGCTCGGCTTTTTGAGGTTGCGGGAACGCTTTGTTTTCCCACAAGCGCCGCCGAAGACTCGCTGAACTTTGACCCTCGGGGTGTGTCGGCTGGAAATTGGCCAATAAAAGTCTTCTACCTGACGCCTCGGGACGGAAATATACATGTGGGCCACGTTGGCAACCCGCATGCCGTTCGTGGGTGAAATCCCTTTGACGTGGCTTCGGGTTCCGAGGTTCACACAAGCGTACGTTACGCCGGCGTCGCCGGAGGGTGAAATTGTAAACAAATCGCCGTGGTAATGATGCTTGGCGATCACTTATCGTGAATAGGTTCTTATGAGAATGGCTAAGCTAAGATGCTAATGCATACCTCCCAGTTTAAATCAACTGTAAGTACAGAATATCCACATATGGAGTTTTATGGGTTTTATTGTAGTCATGATAATTCTTCTGCAAAAAACGTTTTCCTGGCTGAGTAGTGAGGGCGTGGGCATAACATTTCTGGGGTCCGTGGTTCAAATCTAGGTCGGTCCTCTAGTGTGGAGTTTGCATGTCTTGCGTGGGTTTTCTTCGGGTACATTGGTTTCTTCCCACATTCCAAAAAGATTCATGCTAGGCTGGTTGGACAATCTAAATTGCCCCTAGGTACGAGTGTGAGCGTGAATGGTTGTTTGTTTCCTTGTGCCCTGCGATTGGCTGGCCACCGACTCGGGTCTGAAGTCAGCTGAGATACGCTCCAGCACCCCGCGCGGGCCTAGTGAGGATAAAGCAGTTCAGAAAATGAATGAATGAACTTCGTTAGGGACTTTAATTCCCGTACATCAGCCGTGATGAAGAAGCAGGGCAGCAATGTTCGCCCAAAATCGTCCCCCGTTCTGATTGGATGAACAATCGCTGTTCTGATTGGTTGAGATTTTGGCCCATTTTGAGATGCATGTATCACGACCACACGCCTTCCTCCAGAAATCAATTGTAAATGCGCAAAAACACCCAAAATGCGAATGAACAAATGTTCATTCAGAGCAGGGGAGGAGCTTGAGCAAAGAGGCGGAGCTAGGGCAGACAGGAGAAATTCCCAAATTTCCCAAACATAGGCCAATGATTCTGAAAACAACTCTCAGTGTTTTCAACCCGTGAATGACAATATAGGATGATTCAAATGTAAAATTTGCATCCAATAAAATGGCGTTTAGCGTGACCATAACGTCACGTCCCCTTTGCTAATGGCGTCCATGCATATCTGGACAGCTTTAGCATAGCGCTCGCTCCAGCTGCCTTCCTTCCCAGAAACCTGGGTGTGTTCTTGACCTCCGCTCCTTCCCGAACACGAGCCAGCCGCACGTCGCGAGAACCTCGCCGGCTTTTTACGTAACTCGGCGGCGCGGCGCTTGGAACGCCGTTTGCCGACGAGGGACGCGGCGAGGTGGTTTCCGGCCAGATGCATTTTAACAAGCACCTGAGCCCCAAATCCAACTTTCCCCTTTCCTTCTCCTCATTATTTTTCTTGCTCTCTGTTTTTACCCGATGGAAAATGATGTCAATTTTTTTTTACCGTGTCCTCCTCAGCCACGAAGGCGTCGCTCGGAATATGCGCGGAAAATAAACAAAAGTCACGTCAGGAGTCGTAAGAGGAGAAAAGTCTTTTTGTTTGCTTCTTTCCTCGCTGACGTCAGCTTTCCTGACCGCTCGCTCAGAGAATTGCTGCCTGGTCTCCAGGTCTTGAGGACCTCGGTCTTCATCACACTGGACTTCATCTTGATACGTCGGGGACGGGTGTCCTAGTGTGAAGGAGTTGTCATCCATTGGCTTTTTAGCGGTTGGAGCAGGTGTTGACGTTGAAAGTTTTTTAGTGGAAGTGCTTTGTTTGCTTTTCGTGAATGAGTCACTTCATCTGGTGCTTGCAAAGAAGGAAGGGAAACTTGGCCATAAGATGGTCCAGCTGTGTCCTCTGATTTAAAATAAACAAAAAGAAATTAGTTTGGATGGAGTTATCTGTCCGGGACTGGACGCAAAGTGCTTGGTTTTGTAGGCCAGTGTTCCACAATTTTTTAATGTGTATGATCATTTATTTCAACATAGATGAAAAGATAGATGGCAGGCTCAAGATTGGACATCTCTCTTTGTCAGGTTGCTGAGAATGATGAAAATGAAATTGCTGTTCATTTAGGTGTGTCCTTAATGCACTGGTGTCAAAGTGGCGGCCCGGGGGCCAAATCTGGCCCGCCTTATCATTTTGTGCGGCCCGAGAAAGTACATCATGAGTGCTGACTTTCAGTTTTAGGATCAAATTCATATGAAGATTATCGATGTATATGATATTTCCAGATTTTTTTTCCCTTATTAAATCAATCGTTGCAATTTTTTTATCCATTTTTTTCTTTTGTTTTTAGTGCATTTTGTACAATCTAAAAATAAATATAGACAAATATATTCTGTTTTCCATTTTAATATTGAACATAATTCAAAAAATAGATTTTGTTTCCTTTTGAAATGAAAAACAAATTGATTTTGATCCAGTTTTTTAAATCAGATTTTTAACAAAATCCCAAAAGCTAATGACGCCAACGTGGACATGTTTCCTCTTAGCGAGCGGTCGCACGACAGGACGGGATACGTGCGCCGGACGTTTGAAACACATCCCGTTGTGCGTTTGTGTTTATGTGTGCGTTTCCTGCCCCGCCCCCTTTCGACCCCATCTTTGCTTCCTGGTAGGAAACACCACGATGCCTGTTGGGATGTATTTTTAATTCCGCCGAGTGATTGGAACACAAAGAGAAGTTACCAGTACTGTTAGCATCACGGCTTATGCTAACAAATAAAAAAAATTACCCCGCAGGGGAATTTACTCAAGCCAAAATTTACGATAATGGGCAGAATTTTATTATTCTTTTCATTTTTTTAAGACATTTCCCTGAAATTGGGTCAAATCACGTCATTTTTTTAGAAGTTCGGAATCGGGTTGAGAAAGATCGAGTTTTAAAAATATTTGTATTTACGTTTATTTGAAAATATGAACTCGTTGGTTTCCAGTTTTGGATGTCCAATCCATTTTTACTGGAAGACCCGGCAGGTCAAGTTGAGAAAGATCCAGTTTTAAAAATATTTGTATTTACGTTTATTTGAAAATATGAACTCGTTGGTTTCCAGTTTTGGATGTCCAATCCATTTTTACTGGAAGGTCCGACAGGTCAAATTGTTGCCACCAAAGGCAGTGAAACACGATTATTGAATTCTTCTTAATTTAAATACATTTATTGTTCATCGCGTCAGGCTACAAAATTATACAAAGCTATAACAATTTGAAAGGGGTGAAAAAATGATGTTTTCATATTTTTTATTGGCTACAAAATGATGAAAATGGTCAAACCAAAAAAAGTCTGTATCAGCAGATGCTCCAAATAAGTTGACTTGGACTCGACAACTGTAGTTTTGTGTGTTTTTCTTTTTTTTTGGACTGGTCTTCCAATCACGCGGCACAATGAACTTGGTTGAACGTGGTGCGGCACAATGGCGGCTTTTGTGGCCTTGATTGAGGCTGATATCATGCTGGAAACTATTTGGATGGCTATCACATGCTGCCTCTCCTCTTACTGGCTTTAACGATAGATAGAATAGAATGTCAAGCCTCTCCCGGACAACCCGCCACTTGTTTCGGGGAAATTGAAGGTGCTTGAGAGAGTGGCGGAAAGTGCTCATTTTGTCCGAGTTATGTCTTCGTGCAAAGTACGCGGCGTTGTCCGCTGAGACTCGAAAGCGTGGGTCAGCGCGACCAGTTTATTGGTCCTAAGGGAGAGATTTACTCTGAAAATGTTGCCATTTTTGCAGTTAAGGAAAACTATGAGTTCCATATTTAGTGCATCGACGCGATGAGATGGTTGATATTCTTGCAAAACAGCTTTTTATCATCTGCTTTCGTTTTCCGACGTGTCACCTTTTTCGCTTCGTCTTCTTGAATTTCGCAATTGGAGCAGTAAAGCGTGCACTCTTGTGACCTTTTCATTGGTTGATTTCCTCGTTGTCCTTTTGTGCTGAATGTCTGAATATCTTAGATTAGATTAATTTATAGTAAAATTAGTCTGGCTATGTGATAGTGTCTGGCTAGAATGCGAGCATCTGGCTAGGATGCTAGCTTCTGGCTAGGAGGCTAGCGTCTGGCTAGGAGGCTAGCGTCTGGCTAGGAGGCTAGCGTCTGGCTAGAATGCTAGCGCCTGGCTAGAATGCTTGCACCTGGCTAGGATGCTAGCGCCTGGCTAGAAGGCTAGCGCCTGGGTAGGAGGCTAGCGTCTGGCTAGGAGGCTAGCGTCTGGCTAGGAGGCTAGCGTCTGGCTAGGAGGCTAGCGTCTGGCTAGGAGGCTAGCGCCTGGCTAGAATGCTAGCGCCTGGCTAGGATGCTGGCATCCTGCTAGGAGGCTAGCGTCTGGCTAGGAGGCTAGCGTCTGGCTAGGAGGCTAGCGTCTGGCTAGGAGGCTAGCGTCTGGCTAGGAGGCTAGCGTCTGGCTAGGAGGCTAGCGTCTGGCTAGGAGGTTAGCGTCTGGCTAGGAGGTTAGCGTCTGGCTAGGAGGTTAGCGTCTGGCTAGGAGGCTAGCGTCTGGCTAGGAGGCTAGCGTCTGGCTAGGAGGCTAGCGTCTGGCTAGAAGGCTAGCGTCTGGCTAAGAGGTTAGCGTCTGGCTAGGAGGTTAGCGTCTGGCTAGGAGGCTGGCGTCCGGCTAGGATGCTAGCGTCTGGATAGGATGCTAGCGTCTGGCTAGGTTGCTAGCGTCTGGCTAAGATGATGAAAAGCGTCTGGCTAGGATGCTAGCGTCCGGCTAGGATGCTAGCGTCCAGCTAGGATGCTAGCGTCCAGCTGCGTCCAGCTAAGATGCTAGCGTCTGGCTAGCGTCTGGCTAGCGTCTGGCTAGCGTCTGGCTAGCGTCTAGCTAAGATGATGAAAAGCATCTGGGTAGGATGCTAGTTTTAAACCTTTGAAAGTTGGGGTGGTCCGCTTCTCGGTGCTCGCCATCGCTTGAGACGTGAAAGCCAGTCACTTTGCGACTCTTGTTTTTCCGCTGACGCGGCAATAAACACAACTGCACTCCAAGAGTATTCTCATTAGGTTTGTTTTTGCGGTGCCAGACTCTAAGTGCTTCTCCATATACAAAAACAGAAGGATGCTAATATGGAAAGGGAGGGTGATCACTTGAAATGCTTTTTTATTGTGCCGTCGTTCTCCAAATACGCATAAAATCAAAAATATCGGTATTGATCTATTTTGAAGTAGTTACTCATTTTGACGAGGTGGCTTGGAAAACACTAGAAAAGATGAGATACTATGTTTCTTTAGATGCCATGCGGAAAGCTTTTATTTGTTTTATTGAATGTTTTGTTTCTTAGCGTCATCATGAAAGAATGTTAACAATTCCATTTCCTTTGCCTGTTTGAACGTGCTGTAACATTGTGACCTTGCATAATTTTGATTCTTTATTTCTAACGTCAATGTTAAAAAACCACAGCAATTAGTTTCTTGACAGATTGTAAACAATTGCATTGTTCCTTAACCTCAGCCGTTATGTCTTTCAAGTTGTTCTTTTTCTTTCAAATCTCAAGTCAGGCATCTAAAATTGCCCTTACGCCCAATTAGACGTCTATTAGCGATCATGTCAATCACTGAATCACCTATAAAAAAAATGTCTCTTCGTATCTAACCTCTTCTTTTCACTGCGTCAAAGCGATAAATTGTTAAAAAGGTTACTTTTTTTTTTGTGCATTACTGTACTCTTATCTGCACTCGGCTCAAAAAATGTGATTCTTAAGCATTATGCTCGTCACGGTAAGTAAATAATTAACCTCGCCGGTGTAAATATTTCAAAGGCTCGTCTCAGGGTCGCGTACAATAACGTCTTCCTTTCCTCTCTGATTTCCCGTGCGGGATTTTGACCGGCGACACGTGCCTCGCGCCGTAATCCAAAATTTCCTGGCGGCTATTTCGATGGTGGGCGTGGCTCGGGAGCCCCAAAAAAAAAATCAAGCGACAGATTGGAGCGGCGGCTTGTTTTTCCCGCAAGGCTTTTTACAGCAGCGCATTTGAAATTGGCGTCTAAAAATACCCAGCATGCCAAAGGCCCGCTTTGAGGATGTCGTTTATACTTTGTGCAGCTATTCATATCTCTGGCGCGGCACGCCGTCATTTGGTAAACACCGCGGCGAGGACCGAAAACTCAAGTCGGGGTGAAAGGGCGATGCTGGCTAACCCGGCGCTAATCTGCGGAAAAAAAGACTTGAAAGGAAGCGCGCCGTATACGGCGGGCGTCTTGGCCGCGCCCGGCGTCTCTCGCCCCTCTGCCCGTGGTGACATTTGATCCCGGGGTCAGCTGCGTGGGATATTTCTGCCGCGTGTGTGCTTTAATGGCGGAAAAGGCCTGTCGCATGTCACCGTGACAGCAGCGGCACTCACGGGAATTCAGTAGCGCTTTGTATTTTTTCGGGGAATCTAACTTTTCTTTTTTTTTAAGTGCAAAGGCCGTGTTTTGATGCTATTGACGATTTATAGGCGTCCGCTCAATTTTGACTGGTCGCGAATGAGCAGCTCCGCATAGTCAGGATAGACAATTGAATTAAATGCTTTTATTGTCATTATACAAGTGTAATGAGATTTAAAGCTTTGCCATAAACTGCACAAATAACAACAACAAACAAACAGACAAATAAATAAACAATAAATAAATAGTCTAAATAAATAGTCTAAATAAATAGTATAAATAAATAGTATAAATAAATAGTATAAATAAATAGTGTAAATAAATAGTATAAATAAATAGTATAAATAAATAGTATAAAAAATAGTATAAAAAATAGTATAAAAAATAGTATAATAAATAGTCTAAATAAATAGTATAAATAAATAGTATAAATAAATAGTATAAATAAATAGTATAAATAAATAATACATAAATAATACATAAATAATACATAAATAATACATAATTCATCAATAAATAAATAATGAGTTATTTGCTTGCAGCAATGCAACTTTTTTGGTTTTGTTAACTTTCGTGAGCTTTTGGTTTTCAGCTTTTTTTTTGTTACAACATTTTTGTACCCATCCAGTAACAATTTGATGGGATAACCCATAATTTTAGACCAGTAAAAATGATTTAAACCGTCAATGAAATTGTTCATATTAAAATGAGTCTTTCTGGTATCTCCTCAAGAAAAACAGGACTGAAAACAGATACTTGATACTAGATTGATCAAAACAGCATCGATTATTAATGCCATCCTTGGATGTTTTCTAAAAATAATGCTGAAATTTTCTAAAACATCAAATTATTTATTTTGTACTATTAGGTGAAATAGAAGTGATTGCGTTAAAATTGAACATGTTTTATTCAATCAAAACCTCTTGACTCAAATGGACTTGTTACTTCTTAATACGTTTTTCTTTCATTTGGCTGCTGGTTTATGGAAAAATATACAGGAAATCAAAAGTAATTCTTTCCCATGAACTTTGCGAAGGAAACGCGTCCTAAAAATAAACCATTGCTAAAAAAAATACACCACGTCAGTTTTTATTTAAATATTGTGACCTCATTTTAGGGTATTAAAAAGTACTTTCTTCTCAAATCTGGTGCAATTCGTGAGAGAAAATGTTGTTGTTTTCCCTAAATAACAAGGTCGCAAAGGCTAAGGAGAGTTAGTATATTCTCTTTTAAGTTGTAGGTGGGCCAGGGGGAAAACCAAAGTTGCTATGCTGTCATTTCCTTGTATTGTTCCTCGCCTGTAGCTCCGCCCCCAACATCATGAAAGACTAAACAATGGCTCATGGCTCGATTTGGAGTAAACGACTGACTCCCTTCGATGCTATATTATGATAATAAGATGTCAAATTTTTCTGAACGTTCATTTGCCTCTCCCAGCCCACATGGATTGGACGCCAAGCCCCGTCAATGGCAGACAAATGTTCCTTTGTGGAATAACGTTAGTCTTTACAGCAGTAGAAAGGTTGTTCCTTGATTTTCAATGTTTTAAAGTCGAAGAGGGTTCATTCATTCATTTTTAGAACGGATTATCCGCACAAGGGTCGCCGGAGGGGGTGCTGGAGCCTATCCCGCCTAACTACAGGCGGCCAGCCAATCGCAGGACACAGCCAGTCACAGCTAGAGGCAATTTACAGTCTTCCCTCGATGATCGCGAATTCACGTCTTTGCACGTTTTTTTCCCCTGCTATTAATTATTTTTGTAACTCTTTTTTTAAGTTCATAAAAATGTGAAAATCCAAGCTGAAACTCGTAAGCGAAAGCCACTTTTGCAACTACGACTCGGCACTGAAGAAAAAAAAGGTAGTTATAATAGGGGTGACCCTACTTTGCGATTTTTCAATTATCGCAGCCATGTTTGGTCTACATTAACCGCGATATTCGAGGGATTACTGTAGTGTTCAACCAGCTAGCCTAGCATGTTTTGGGATGTGGGAGGAAACCGGAGTACCCGGAGAAAACCCATAAAGGCAAGCCCGGTGAGCAGATACAAACCAGAAAGTGTCAATCTTGGCTGGAATCTAATTCCAAAGTTTTAGCAAACCTCCAATGCCCATATGGACCTGGAATTTGCAGTTTTTTTTGGGGGGGGGGGGGGGGGGGGGCTGGAGACGGTCGCAAAACAAATCTAAACTTGACGAAACGCCGGCGCTCCACGGAATGCGCGTGGGAACGCAAACGCCGCCTATCAGCTGTGGAAAACGCAACTCGCCTTGAAGGCGAGATTGCCACTCGGAGTGAAATCATTGGAAATAACAGAGCGCCTGCCAGGCACTCTTGGAACTTTTCCTGCTGTGCCAATGCGGCCGTGAGCTGATAGCGCTGCCCTTGCCGATGAAAGAGGCTAATCCTCCTCCGCCGTTGAGTCGCTGCCAAGCATTCGCCTTCATCTGCGACTCTCCTCCACTGCAAGGACGGTCCTCCTAGAGGACGGAATTGCGGCCTTGGGATCTCATTTTTATAAACGGACTGACACGATACTGCCGTCCTTCCATTCGGGACTTTAGTGGATCGAAATTTTTCTATCTTAAGTACAACAAAAAATGTGTATATATGTATGTGTGTATATATATATATATATATATATATGTATATGTGTGTGTGTATATATATGTATATGTGTGTATATATATATATATATATATATATATATATATATATATATATATATATATAAATAATAATAAATTTATTTTTTAAATCATTTTTTACTTCAGTGCTGAGTCCTACTAGCACGCGGAGGACAGGGGGCGTGGCTTCCGCTTGCGAGTTTCACATTTTTATGAACTTGCATTAAAATATAATATTTAACAATGTGCAATCTTAGATTGTGCAATATTTTTGAATTTACCTTATGTGACTTTTATATTACTTTATGTTTTTACTGAGAAACCTGCACTTTGTGGAGTAGCACCACTAATTTTGTTATACGCAGTTGTATAATAACAAAGGCTTTTGATTTGATTGATTAAAAAAATATAATAAAAATACCCCCCCCCCCAAAAAAAAAATCAGCGATGTCGTGAAGCCGCGATATTCGAGGGATTACTGTAATCACAATAAAAGCATTCAATTCAATTCAAAGTAGAGAAGTAAAACCAGCATTATTCTTCAAAAAATTCAAAAGCACGGCGCACTAGCACCACCCAAATAAATCCTATTTTTCTCCAATAAGCGAAGTCAACATCACGAATCAGTACGTCCCTTTTCCGATGGCAACGAGTTGAAAAATCGAAAGAGAGACGAGCTGAAATTCCAGCCAAGACGCCATTAGAGCGGCAGTTGGCAACCAGTTGAACGCTCGCATCAACCGCAGCTGCTAATGTAATCTTAGCCTGTGATGTAGGAGGGAGGAATGTACTACTACGCTATTTTTCTGCCTTGGCTAATTTACCAAAAGCTCTGTCATTGCACCCACACGCACTTTCAAGTGGCCAACCACTTTACACAAATCCTCTAATATTAGATCAATCCCTAATGATTTAGTCAACCAAAAAATCATACCGTACTCTTAGAGCAGGCTTTTTATTGTCATTACACAAGTATAGTGAGATTTAAAGCTTCAACACAAAGTCCAGAAATAGCAACAACAAACAAATAATCAATAAATAATAACAATAAGTAATAAATAATCAAATGATAAATAAGTGGTCAACCACAAGTGCACAAATAACAACGAAAAACAAACAAACGGACAGATAAATAATAATAATAATAAAGTCAAAAGAAGAAAGTCAATAGCAAAATTGTTGTTGCTATGGTCCCTCAATATCCGTATTTTAATGGCTGCTATTTCCTGGGTTTTATTTTACGGCGGTCAATGTAAAAACACTTAATTTTTAGCTCTGGTTTGGGTATCACCGGCCGGCACTGCTGACCAATGAGCTAATAGGACAAATATCTATCTTATATCTCAATAATTGCCATTTGACAGAAAGGTGTACTTTTTCATAGTTTCATTTTTTTAAAACTAACAACTTGATACTGTGGTGAGCACATCTGTGTGTTTTCCTATTTTTCTTCCCTCTAAATCTACTTAGACGAGGCCACGTTTTTGTTGCCGGCATTTACGAGTAGAAGACAGGAAGTGAAACGTGCAGTAAAAAGCTGTTTTATTGTCCACCTCCTGCGGGGGACGCAAATTTGGCTCGCGAGCCACATTCATGACAATTACATCCCATGTGGGCCTGACCAGAGTATTTTGGGCCATGATGTTATCTCACTGGCTGAACTTGGGTTCCGTTTAGAATGGATTGGACGTCTAATACCGTCAATGGCAGTGAAGTAAGTTGATGAGTCTTCACACTGAGTACTCTCCCTTTAAGTGACAAAGTTTTATTTGGGTGACTTCATTGTCATTTTAGTTATTTAGTTTTGATTTTTTTTTTCATGCTAACCAACAGGTGTCTATTTCGCCAGTTTTTCCTTATTTTACGATAACGTATAATTTTTGTTCTTTGTTGGTGACATATTAAACCCCGCCCCCTTCCCACCCAAAATGCAAATAATACTCCAATGCGACTTGTATGTATTTTTTTCCCTTTCATTGTGGATTTTTTGGCTAGTCTGATTTATATTCGGGTGCGCATTATAGTCCACAAAATACGTTAATACATATATCCTTGCCTCTGCATTTTTTGTTGTTGCTTTTTTTGACCTTAACTATTTGACTAGGAAGGCTGGTATAAGTAGTCATGTTTCACTGCCATTAACAGCGATAGACGTCCAATCCAATTTGACTGGAACGATCCCTGCCAACCCTCCCAGTCAAAATGAATTGGCTCTCTCTTGCTGTCAATGCCCAATGAATTCTTATTTATAAATAGAAATAAATTTCTCTGCCAATTCTAACCCTCTTGTTAACATTTCCTTTATTTTTTCTAAAAACAGTCCTGGGGAAAAAAGTTTGCACCCCCCCGTTTTAGTGCAAAATGATGCAAAAGGTGGGCAGGCTGTTTTTCCACCCATTTCCACTTCCTGTGGGTGGAACGGAATGGCCGCCGCATACTTTTGTCCACATTTGGGTCCCCGAGAAAATTCTCAAGCGCTAAATTTAGCCGCCGAGCGTTTGTCGTCCGTGCTCTGGCAAAAGTTGCTCATTGCGACCCATCCTTTGGCTTCTCCAGCACCCTCTTGTGGAATCAATCTGTACTGCATCACCAGTCCTTCTTAGTTTTGATGTCCGCACTGACATTACATCATGTTCATCATCTTTTTTTCTCCTTTGTGTGTGCGAGCAGCCGGCAGGCCCGTGGTGAGGAGAGCCAAGATGGCCGAAGCGCGGCGGGAAAGCACCAGTAGCCTGCAGAGGAAAAAGCCTCCCTGGCTACGATTGGACATCCCGACCACTCAGATGTCATTGGATGAGCCCCCCACTTTTATTCAGGTGATCCTTAAATCATTCGCTTCATTTTTTCAACCGCTTTATCCTCATGAGGCTCACAGGGGGTGCTGGAGCCTATCCTAGCTAACTGCGGGCGGGGGAGATCCTGAATCGGTGGCCAGCCAATCACGGGGCACGAGGAGACGGACAACCGATGACTTAAAGCAAGTTAGCATACAGTTAGCCTAGCATGAATGTTTTGGGGTTGTGGGAGGAAAACGGAGTACCCAGAGGAAACCGACACAAGCCCAGGGAGAATATGCAAACTCCACACAAAATGGGGACCGAACCCTCGGCCCTAGAACTGTGAGGCCAACGTGCTAACCACTTTTCCATCGGGCCGCACTTGTTTTTCTTATTTTTTTATTCTTTTTGCTAACATGAAGTGCCAAGTTTGTAGCCCGTGTTAGCTATCGGCAGCAATGGCGGCCCATGAATTAAAAATACTATATAGAGTCCTGGCAAAAATCGAGATGTCTTTTAAAAGGTGTAGCTGCTTCTTACCGGTGTTGGAAATGAATACAATATATATCTAAGCATAATATAAATACGAAACGAATGGGTTGGCGACCACTAAACGCTAAAGATTGAAATGTCGTTGCAGCCAATGAAGAGGCAGGGCTTCCTGCGAAGCGTCAGCATGCCCGTGGAGACCTCTCACCTCCAGTCGCCGCCGCTGGCGCCGCCACGAGACTTTTTCGATAGCCGGCGCCCACCGGCCTTGCAGCGGCAGTCGTCCATCACGCAGACCATCAAGAGGTGAGCCTTGCTTTGCGACCAAAAGATCATCCTTTTGCTCTTTTTCTCCTCTTTTGTGCTCGTTGTTTGGCTACTTTTGGATCGGCAACCCTGACCTCACGTGCTTACTAACGCGAATAGAAGTGGGTAGAAATAGGTTAAGTTTTCTCCATTCCATTAATTTGAGGAATTCACAAAGAAAAATAGACTTCATAGAGTAGATTTTTACTTTTATTTGAGTAGATTTATGAAGAAACGCTACTCTAAATGAGTACTTTGGCTATTACAGAAATGCTGACAGTGGTGGGGAAATATATTTTTCTCCACAAGAGGGCACTGATGCTCTCTCAACTTTGCATTTCGGTATTTTTCTCGGAATTCGATTATTCTACTACTTTTTTACTTGTACTCTTTTTTTTTTAAATGACTTTTACTTGTCAGAGTATTTTAGATTAGATTAGAACTTTATTTCCTCCCGTATTCGGGAAATTTCTCCACTATTTTGAAGAAACTTCGATTTTTTTTTGCCCACTCTACTCACTCCTATTAACATGTCATTTGTGTGCTAAGGCGAGACGTGCACCATCGGGCAGAATTTGATCATTTTTCCCCCCAAAGTCAGCGATTCTTGGCTGAAATATTGGAAGTATCTGAAAAATGTTGTGAAATCCAAACAACACTGACTCAAGGACAAACTTGTCCCCGATTTGACGCTCTCGCCCGCATGACAAATCCCGTCGCCGCACTCTTGCTTCTGACCTCCCGATCTTTTTGTTTCCTTCTTCTTCTTCTTCTTCTCCTCCTTTCTTCTCCTCCTGTGGGCCTCCAGGCGGGTTCACTTTGAGCGGATTAACACGGTGCCCGTTAAGGGCCAGCGGGCTGCCCGCCGCAGCGCCAGGAAGCACCACTCGCTCTCCAGAACCCTGCTCAGGTACGCAGGGCGGCCCCCGGGCTTTTCTTAGCGCCGACGGGGCCGGATGCGCACTCGCTTTGTTTTGAACGGTCACTGCCACCAGCTATGTTTCATCACTTAAAACCGGAACGTCCATTTCCAGACGATTAAGCGCACCTGACTGATTTGCAGACGATAAGTCACATGTCTAAATATACCATATTCACGTAGAATAGAATATTCACAGGAATAGATGAAACATCTTTAGTCACCAAACTAACACGTGAAGTTACGTTCTCATTCACCTGTCACCAGACCTCAACAAATGGAACTCGTGTCCTCTCAAAAATGCTCCTATGTTCGCGACCGGTCAAAATGGATTGGACGTCCGGAGCCGTCAATGGCAATGAGATCAACACTGAAAAAATAAGACTACTTAATCATGTTTTTCGCTGCTGTAATCAGAGTTTAATTGAATTGAATTAATGTAGCTTTTTTTAACATTCCGTTCACATATGACCGTATTTTCTGGACTATAAGATGCACTTTGTTCATAGTTTGTGTGGGCGTGCAAAAAATTTGACAACTTGCTGTTATTGTTTTTTTTTTTTAGGCTATCGTTTTCTGAAAAACTATTTTCTCTTAATGAACTATGAACATTACCATTTAGGTTTGCTCTTAGTTTCCGATAAATAGATTCCCACAAATGCGACTCATCATCTGGCGCGATTTGTTTTTTCCTCATGTTGAATTCTTTGGATAGTTTGAAAAATAGGATTTATAACAATTGCTAACATCATATTTTAAAATAAACAAAAATACTCATTCGCCCTGTAAAAGTCTCAATTTTAGTCTTCATAATATAGTTAATTATTGATGGGAAAAAATGGAGTGTGTGGAGTGTGTTTGTGTGTGTGGGCGGGAGTTCTCGTTACTCTGCTCTCAAACATGCCCGGACACGTTCCCTCACACATGGGTAGAAAATTACGGCCTCGACGTCACGTCAGGTTACGGTTTCCCTGTCCCCCGTTCGCGACTGTAAACCCCACACCGTCCGCTCGCCACGTCAGGGGCACGGCCGACTGGTTCGGGGTCAGCAAGGACGGCGACGCCACGCAGAAATGGCAGCGCAAGAGTCTCCGCCACTGCAGCCTGCGCTACGGCAAGCTCAAACCGCAGGTGATCCGTGAGATGGACCTGCCCAGCCAGGACAACATCTCCATGACCAGCACCGAGACTCCGCCCCCTCTCTACGTGCCCTCCTCTTCGCATGGCATGCAGAAGGTAAGAGACTACGCCTCTTTAATACTGATAAGTGTGCATCAAAGGTTTATTAATATGATGTCCCAAAGCGTATAAACACGATGTCGTACTTTTATACTAATTTTGCAAGATATATTTTACCGTTGCCATCGCGATTAAACAAATAAATAATAATATTTCAATGAGAAAGCTATGCTCTGATGAGGAATCCTTTAATTGGAGTGTGTAATATGGAATATTGGAATGTTTAATCTTCATCTTTACAAAGGCTAATCATCGCTATTGTGTTGCTATCTCCATCAAATCCAACTCTAAAGATGACATTGTGTTGGTAAACTACTAAATATTGTTGTTAAATGATGTCTTTTTCAATCTACAGTTTCAGGTGTTGTAGAAATCCCGTTTTATTTAAGGGTTTGCGGAAGGGAAACGGTTAGGAAAAATGATTTAAGGCTTTGAAATGAATTAAAATTGGGTCCTCCCGTTCTGTCGACACGTGCTGTAAAGTTCGAGAGCATTCCCTGATGATTTTAGATGGAATACGGTAAAGACAGCGAGATTTTTAGCAAAATGCCAAATTGCATGAGTATTGTTTTTAATTTCTTTGATATGCTCACCATTTTTTGTAGGGTATTTTTAAAAGCAATCTACCTCCAAAATGAGCCACATTGCAAAACCTCTCCAAATAGAAGAATTTCTAAAATATACTGATAATAAAACAAGAACAGATTCTTGGCAAAGCATTTAAGCACCAAAAAAAGGCCTTGTACAGTAATCTCTCGAATATTAATGATTTGATTTGCTTTTTGGGGGATTTTTCCTTCTGGTCGACTGTAAAATGATGTCATCGTACATACTCAATAGAGTTGTTTTTGCAGATCATCGACCCGCTGGCCCGTGGTCGGGCCTTTCGTATGTTTGAAGAAGTGGACGGGTACAGCGTACCGCAGACCCCCATCACCCCCGGAGCGGCGTCGCTCTGCTCCTTCACCAGTTCGCGCTCGGGCCTCAACCGGATACCCCGTCGGCGCAAGAGGGAGTCGGTGGCTAAGATGAGCTTCAGGGCGGCGGCGGCGCTGGTCAAGGTGGAATGAAAACGCCGCCTCGTGCTAACGGGGACCTCGAGGATTTTATTCCAAACGCGCCGCCACGGGTTTTAGGGGCGCTCCATACGCGACGGCACCCTGCGCCGCACCCAAAGACGGAGCTTCACGCCCGCCAGCTTCGTGGAAGAAGATTTGGATTTCCCCGACGAGCTGGACACTTCGTTCTTCGCCCGGGTGAGTTGGGCTTAAAGCCGTGGCGGGCGTCCTCCGCGTACGAGTCCAGTCGTCGCTTCGTCTAGGACACAAGGTGTCAAAGTGGTGGCCCGGGGGCCAAATCTGGCCCGCCGCATCATTTTGTGTGGCCCGGGAAAGTCAATCATAAGTGCCGACTTTCTGTTTTAAGCTCAAATTCAAATGAAGATTATAGATGTACATTATATTTCCTGATTTTTCCCTTTTTAAATCAATCATTGCAATTTTTAATCATTTTTTTCTTTTTTCTTTTTAGTTCAAAAAGCCTTTGGTAAAATCGGGAAATGAATATATACAAATATTTTCAGTTTTCCACTGATATATTGAACATAAATTTAAAAAAAATATTTCCTTTTGAAATAAAAAAAAGACATTTTCAAGTGAAAAATATGATTAAAAGACATTTTCCCTTACTAAAAAAATCTTAAAAAACATTATTTTAGATCTATAAAAAACGGAATATTCAGGGCTTTTAATCCAGTTCTTTTAATCCATTTATAATAAAAAAATCTGAATATTATATCTAAAATGATCCGGCCCACGTGAAATCAAGTTGACGTTAAAGCGGCCCGCGAACCAACCCAAGTCTGACACCCCTGGTCTAGGACATCCTGATGCGCGAGGATTTGTCGACGTACACGGACGAGGTGTTCGAGTCGCCGTCGGAGGCGGCCATGAAAGAGGCGGAACAAGGCGACAAGAACGACGAGATGCAGCTGACGGGAAGCGCGCTGGATAAAACGGTGCTGGAGAGGAGTCACCTGATGTTGTGAGTTTGACTCGCGGAAAAATGGCGACGAAAGTGTGCATTTCGAATATGGCGTCCCGTCTTTTTTCCACAGGCCTTTGGAGCGAGGGTGGCGTAAAGCCAAAGAGGGCGCCCCGCCCCCGCCCAAGGTGCCCCTGCGTCAGGAGGTGGTGAGCGTCAACGGGCAACGGCGCGGCCAACGCATCGCCGTGCCCGTCAAGAAGCTTTTCGCCCGCGAGAAGAGGCCTTACGGGCTGGGCATGGTGGGCAAGCTGACCAATCGCGCGTACCGGAAACGCATCGACAGCTACGTCAAGCGGCAGATCGAGGACATGGACGACCACAGGTGAGAGTCAAGTGGCGTCAACGGTCAGTCAAAAAAAAAAAACGTTAAAAAAAATAGGACTGTGAGGATAATCAAAACATCAGAAAACTTAAAGTCGCAATATTATGGAGATGGAGTCATATATTGTAGTTTTACAAGAAAAAAGGACTAAACTCTTCTAATATGATGAGAATTAAATGGTACATTGTGAAAAATTGTAGGATTGGAATTGTCATATTATGAGATAAAAGTCGTTTTGGTCCTTAGTTTTACTTCACGGCAAACGGAAGTCACAGGCGTCTTTTGGCCAAGTAACAAACAACGCAAAACCACTTTTGGCATCATGAGGAGACCAAACTAATGTTTGGAGAGAAACATTTTTCAACTGAACTGATTATAGCAAGGGTGTCAGACTCGGGCTGGTTCGCGGGCCGCTTTAACGTCAACTTGATTTCACGTTGGCTGGACCATTTTAGATATAATATTTAGATATATTTTTTTATAAATGGATTAAAAGAACTGGATTAAAAGCCCTGAATATTCAGTTTTTTTATAGATCTAAAACTGTTTATTTTAGCATTTTTAAATATATTTTTTGATTTAAAATAACGATTTTTGAACTAAAAACACAGAAAAAATGGATTAAAAAATGACAATTATTGATTTAAAAGGGGGAAAATCAGGAAATTTAATATACATCTATACCAAGGGTGTCAGACTCTGGTTAGACAAGGGCCGCGTTAACGTCAACTTGATTTCATGTGGGCCGGACCATTTTAGATATAATATTTAGATTTTTTTTAAAATAAATGGATTAAAAGAACTAGATTAAAAGCCCTGAATATTCCGTTTTTTATAGATCTAAAACGATGTTCATTTGAGCTTTTTAAAATATATTTTTAGATTTTAAAAAATGATTTTTGAACTAAAAACAGAAAAATGGATTAAAAAATGACAATTATTGATTTACCTTCCCGGGCCACAAAAAAATGATGCAGCGGGCCAGATTTGGCCCCCGTGCCGCCACTTTGACACATGTGGATTATAGGATATGCATCCGGCATTTCATGACCCATTTTGACATGACATCAACCACAAGTTATTCCGGCTATTTCCATTTTTGACAGCATTTGGCGACGGAAATGGCAAAACACTGCCGATTGGAACGCAATAATTCTCTCCCTTCTCACTGCAGGCCTTTTTTCACCTACTGGATCACCTTCGTCCACTTGCTCATCACCATCCTGGCCGTGTGCATCTACGGGATTGCGCCGGTGGGCTTCTCCCAGCACCAGACGGTCGATTCAGTGAGCGGACCTCCCGTTTTTCGGACTTATTCCCACGCGGCGTCCGACCTGACGGCCTTCCTCTCGTCCTCTCGCAGGTTTTAAGAAACAGGGGCGTCTATGAAAACGTCAAGTTTGTACAGCAGGAGAACTTCTGGATCGGGCCCAGCTCGGTAAGCGCCGGAACCCGACGGTCTCCACGGCGAGGTGTTGTTGCTGACGTCGAGCCTTCCCCCCCACAGGAGTCCCTGATCCACCTGGGGGCCAAATACTCTCCTTGCATGCGGCAGGACGAGCAAGTGCACCAGTTTATCAGGGAAAAACGCAACTTTGAACGCAACTCGGCGTGCTGCGTTCGCAACGATCGCTCCGGCTGCCTCCAGACCTCCGAGGAGGAGTGCTCGGTTCGACGCCGTTTCCGTTGTTGTGCTCCCAGTTTTTAAGTCATTGAATTTGGCCTGCGCGAGTAGCTTCAATTCAGTCTGCATTCTGTTGCACTTCTCAGCCTCAACGCTAGATGGAGCTAGCTATTTAAACACTGGCTATCCGTTAGCTTACACGTCAAAACCTAACGAATCAATGTAGGAAACTGCAACCGTGAGATGTTTAAATAGTGTAATGTAAATAAGTATATTGCATTGTGTTGCTCATTTACCACGATTTCTAATCCATTTTGAACTGTAGCAAAAATTGGGGCATTTTAAGTTATGAAGGCGACATAAAACAATATTTACATCCAAGTAAACTAAATGTATAATCTTTCACTGCAATGCACTTACAAATGTAGCATCCATTCCAAATTAGTCTGATTTTATTAAATTTTTGATGCCGTATCAGGCACTTTTCAGCAAGTCTTTGGCACTCAGAACACTTTCAAAGGGGAAAAAGCCCTTAAGATCACGGCAGGCTAAAAAGACAATCGACAAACTCAGTGAGAGAAATATGACAACGTGCTAATAAACACACCACAAACAGAGAAAATGCCCTATAATCAGGAAATGATCCAAAATGTACATGAAGCGACCCCGAAATGCCTCAAAACGTAACTTAAAATCAACAGGAAGTGACCTGTGTACTCCAAAACAAGAAAGTGACCTTTCACCGCAAAATGAGTCAATACTTGAAATGAAAAATTAAATAAAAAAATGCAATTCTTGCATCCCACTTCAAATGGATTTGACGTCAATCACCGCCAATAGCAGCGAGCCATTCCGTGATAAATACTGAGGGATTCTGACCCAACTTTTGTCCATCCAGAGCACGCTGGCCGAGTGGGTGAAATGGCCGCAGCATCCCAGAACGCCTCAATTAAACGGGAAAGACCGACAGTTCGGCTCCGTCTGCCATCAGGACCCCAGGTAGGAACCTCGAAAAGACACTTTGAAGCCCCCCGCAGGCCAATCACAACACGTCCCGTGGCAGGACATGTCTGGAACCCGGTTCGAACCCGCCGCACGAGTGGCCCGATGACATCACCAAGTGGCCAGTGAGTGGAAATGTTTTCAATTCGAGTGGAGAACTAAAAAAACAAAAATCAAAATGGATGTATACATTGTAGTTTGTGTGTGTTTTTAGATTTGCACAAGGTACAACACAGGGAACCACACCAACCTGCCTCACATCGACTGCACCATCACGGGGCGACCCTGCTGCATCGGAACCAAAGGAAGGTCGGAAATAAATTCCCATTATTCATACTGGGCGTCCTCCAGTACGACCCAGTTCCGTTCAGCGTTACCAATTAATTTGCAACTAAAATCAGAACAACTACTACAGACACCAACTAAAATAAGACGCCAACTCATTCATCCCTCGCTCACAGCAGTCAGACACGCGATGCGTTCAAAGACAGCCCCGAAATCACAGCACTCAAACATATTAAGCATACGTGCGACCCAATCCATTACATTACTGTTATTATTACGGCACCTGAATCAGAAGTTGTTTGACTTTGACTTTTAGCGACGTAAGGTCCGTATGAGGACAAAACGGCATTTGGCAACGACCGATGCGTTTTAACGCGATGGTTTAAACTAATTTTCTGAACGCAGCAAAGCTTTCCTGATGCGCTTGGGCTCTTTTTGGTTTCCATGGTGATTGCTATTCTTCTGAATGAATCCAGAATAACCATCATGTGAAATTTGAAATATGCACATTTACGTACAAGGATAGACGAGCACAATGCGCCAGCTCTTGACAAAATGGCGGACAAGAAACAGGCGTTGTTAAATCTAAACGTTGTCGGTCGAATAATTTAATCCCTGTATTCAATTATGATTTCATTCTGATGTGACTTTTTCCTCATTTTAAGGTGTGAGATCACATCCCGGGAATATTGTGACTTTATGAAAGGTTATTTTCATGAGGAAGCCACTCTCTGCTCACAAGTAAGATCCCACTTGGATGGTTACAATCTCATTTTGTTGTGGTTTTTTTGGGGGGATTCTAACGCCCGTGTGAAATGTTGCAGGTGCATTGCATGGACGATGTTTGTGGACTGTTGCCTTTCCTCAACCCTGAGATCCCGGATCAGTTTTACAGACTCTGGCTCTCGCTCTTCCTGCACGCGGGGTGAGTACAAAAGGAACTTTTTTTTCTTCCATTTTTTTAATTATCTGTTAAAAACAATGATGTCATGTTGTCGTCATGTCGTGATGTGAGTTCATCTCTCTCTGAATATTACATTGTATAACTTCATGCAATTTCCCACGGCACACTTGACCATTGCTCACATTGTTTGGGAAATACTACACTAGATATGTTTTGGTAGTTAGTAAAATGTATATATGTGTCAACACATCACATAAACCACGTGTCAAAGTGGTGTCCCGGGGGCCAAATCTGGCCCGCCGCATCATTTTGTGTGGCCCGGGAAAGTAAATGATGAGTGCCGACTTTCTGTTTTAGGATCAAATTAAAATGAAGAGTATAGATGTATATTAAATTTCCCTATTTTCCCCCTTTTAAATCAATCATTGTCATTTTTTAATCATTTTTTCTGTGTTTTTAGTTCAAAAATCATTTTGTAAAATCTAAAAATATATTAAAAAAAAGCTAAAATTAACATTGTTTTAGATCTATAAAAAAAAACTTAATATTCAGGGCTTTTAATCCAGTTCTTTTAATCCATTTATTTAAAAAAAATCTGAATATTCTATCTAAAATGGTCCGGCCCACATGAAATGGAGTTGACGTTAACGCGGCCCGCGAAACAACCCGAGTCTGACACCCCTGATGTACAGTATATCATCATGTCGTGATGTGAGTTCATTGTATAACTTCTTGCAATTTCCCACGGCACACTTGCCCATTGCTCACATTGTTTGGGAAACACTACACTAGATCTATGTTTTGGTAGTTAGTAAAACGTACATATGTATCAACAAATCACATAAAGCATCTGTTGGCTATCAGCCATTCCTAGTCCAAGGGCTTTGGACGTCGATGGCCGTCCATGGCAGTCGGAGTTAATATGGGCGTTGTTTTCCTGCCACAAAAAAAATGGCTGACACCGTTAAGAGCGGCTTTGCTGAGTATTGACGCTTTTGTTGTAGTGTCTAATCAACCAAAGTGCCCGATGAAGCTTTCCCGGCAGTGAATCACATTGACTTAAAAGGAGTACGTTCCCCCGCACGTGCTCAGATTGGCGAACAGGAATTCACGTTCTCCTCCTCACAGGGTTCTTCACTGCATGGTGTCGGTGGCGTTCCAGATGACCATCTTGAGGGACCTGGAGAAGCTGGCGGGATGGCTGCGCATCTCCATCATTTACATCGTCAGCGGCATCACCGGCAACCTGGCGTCGGCCATCTTCTTGCCCTACAGAGCCGAGGTGATTGGCGGGCAAAAAAGTCAAAATGGCGTGGGCGGAAGTCAAAGCAAAGGCACTTTAAATACAGTACTCGGTTTATTTTAGTCCATTGCAAGCTAAAAGGAAGCCAGTTTTTTTTTTTTTTTAAAGGATGTGGAAAGCTCATTAAATAATTGTTTTCTTTAAAAAATAATAATTCAACTTCATATTTTACATCACTTAGTGTCAAACTCAAACAGATCCTAGTACTGGTTTCCTGCTATCATTTTGCGTTTTTTATTTTAATGTTGTTTTAATAACAGACTGCTGGAAACAGTAAACAATTTTTTAAATAATGTTTTGATAAAGGAAAAAAATGTCATATTCTTTGACATTTAATTTTATATTAGGCAAAACATCAAGTACAATATACACCAAAAAGTGCTAATGCTAAAAAGCTACTTTTAGCATAATATTAAGAGATTGGAGTGATACTAGAAAAAATCATAACATTACTAGATTAAAATAGTGTTGCTCATTTTTAGCATTCTAGAACCGAGTAAAAAAAGTTGTAGAGTCGTTATAAGACTTAATTCGACGTTACGTGAACCGTAAATTGTTGGGGGTCAGCGGACTTGAACTTTCCAGGACGTAAAACGCAAAAATGCATTTGGCCACGCGTGGTCTTGAGAACGAGATGGCATTTTTCCGCAGGTGGGACCGGCCGGCTCCCAATTCGGCATCCTCGCCTGCCTCTTCGTGGAACTGTTCCAGAGCTGGCAGATCCTGGCCCAGCCTTGGCGGGCCTTCACCAAACTCCTGTGCGTGGTGCTCTTCCTGTTCGCCTTCGGCCTGCTGCCGTGGATCGACAACTTTGCGCACTTCAGCGGCTTCGTGTCGGGCTTCTTCCTGTCCTTCGCCTTCCTGCCGTACATCAGCTTCGGCCGCATGGACCTGTACCGCAAACGCTGCCAGATCATCGTCTTCCTGCTGGTCTTCGTGGGTCTCTTCTCGGGCCTGGTGGTGCTCTTCTACGTCTACCCCATCAAGTGCGAGTGGTGCGAGCTGCTCACCTGCATCCCCTTCACGGACAAATTTTGCGAGAAGTACGACCTCAACGCGCACCTCCGCTGAGAAAGACCTCCCCCACCGCCGTCCCCCCCGTCCCCAAAAACAATTCAGGTCAGAGCGGGACGTCAAAAGACTTGAACTCTCACGAGGACGCGATGTTGGAGGTCCCAAGTATTGAAGCCACTGTTTGTGTACGGGAAACAAAGAGCTAATCGGTGTATGTTTCACTCTTTAATATGTTTTTTTTGTTTTTTGCAGGAGGAGGATCAGCGCCACGTGTGGAAAATAATCCAATTTTATCAGAGTTCTGCACTTTCACACATGGTCAGTTTAAAGGTCAAACATATAATAGTTTTTTTCCTCCCAAATTTCCCATTTGATTCAGAATTTCTACCACATTAAATGTACTTGCACCACAGCACTTTGCGAATAGAACATTACTTTTTTGTCCCTTCTCATCATTCTAAATAGAATTGTGACTTATTCTAAAAATGGCAGGTGTACTTTTCTACTGAAGCACTAAAAATATTAACCTGATCATTGAGATTTTGTAATTTAAGAATATATTTACACATAAGGAAGTACAGTATAAAACAAATGCACTTATGCCCTCATCACGGTTCAATTTGGACATCATTCTACTAGTGTTAAATAGTCATTAGCGTTCTTGGTTTTTAAATGTTCATGTTATTTTCCTTGCAAAATCTCTCAATTTAAAAACAGCATTTCGACACATTTTGATTCATTTATTTCTCATCACTCCAACTGAGATCACTTTCCCTTATATATACATAAAAAAAACAAGCTTCAAAACTTTATAGCACTTTTCCAAATACATTTTAATATTAACACTTAACACTGGAGTTTTAAAACTCTGTTACCCTTGTTTGTAAAAACCCTATGTGACATTTTCCATGATATTCAATAACATACTTGCACCTTTTTCAAAATAAATCAAAAACTGCCTTAAAAAAACAAAACTTCCAAATAATTTGAATATTGGGGTCCATTTTCCACACTTGGTTCTTATCCTCTTCTCCAGAACTTTCAGGCAATTTCAAACCAAAAGCAGGGACAGCAAAACAATTGAAATCAATACAGAAACCTATGGTGCCTTTTTCAACGCAAAATGTACCAACTACTACTGCCATATTTTTCTTTTTGTCACCTTCTGCCAGGGGTGTCCAAACTACGACCCGCAGGTCAACCATGGCCCAAAACAACTAATGAAAATATCATTAAAAATGGCCCACACAAGAAGCTTAAATTGAGCCGACATTGCACTTGCATCTTGAACACTAGAGGAAGCTAGTGAGCCTCCGTTAGCTGAGCGGTCGAAATCTGGCATTTTGAAAGGAATGTAGAAAATGAAGTATTTTGTTTTACATAAATTCTCTATCTATAGTCACTACTGTAAATATAACTATATATTTTGGGATTTTCTTTATACCTTTTGGTTTATTTTGTTGCTTGTAGCCCCTTAACTCATTCCCTTCCACTGAAGTTATCTACATATTTAGCGATGTCCCGATCACATACCTTGGTAAAGTATAAAGGTGAAATATGCATTTAAATGTAAAATATTTTCATATTGCAGAGATGATCACTCTTGCGCAATGCTATTTTAGCATTAGCTTCCCGTGACAGCTCCCGTAATGTCAGTTTCCACTATGTTGTGTAGTATAAAAAGTATATTTTTGTACTTCTGGAGTATATAGTTGCCTTGTAGCCCTAACATTTAAAAATTAAAATACTACATTTTCAAAACCCGACTTTTACGCCCGATTCCGATCCTTTAAAAATCGGATCGGGCCCTGGGAGGGAAAAGTTTGGACACCCCTGCTTTATGCTGAGCACTCAAGCGTTTTCTTTTCCTGGTATTTGTTTTGTCGCTTCTCCAGAAGCTCGTATCGAACATGGCAGCGTTTTAGCTGCCCGTCTACTCACGTGTAACTGAAAACAACAGTAAAAATAATAAAAATAAATAAAAAGGAAGGAAAAAAAACAGATCCAAGGAAAATGTCTTCCTCGTTCTTGTTGTGAATTTTGTCTGATGGGACAAATTGCACATGGAAAAGAGCATTAAAGTCAGTAAGTGGACGGTTATGGCTTAAACACGCCACAATTCCATAAGTGTAATTTAATACCGCAAAGTAAAACGTTTTCAAAGCGTACAATAATGTGTTTAAGTGTACGAAAGCATGTTTTTGTTTATTAACAATTGTTTTGCGCTTTTATAACATGAACGTTGGTTTTCCTCTACTTGCAATTTTGCCCCTATTAACCAACCAGGAGTCGGGATGCAGAGCAGATTCTGATTGGGTGTTTACCGTCCAATCATGACAAGAGGTGAGGACAGCGTTCTTGAAAGGACGCGAAAATGGGAACCAACAAACATTGACGCACATGTTCTAATATATATTTAATTTTCATCAAAATGTTAGAAAACTCAAACTGAGTGTGTGTAAACTGTGCTGTGATATTTTCCTTTTAATGGTCAGTTGAAATATCTGTTGCTTGAATTGAATGAGTTCGTAAACCCGGAAGCGACTCATTTGCGTAGAATGTAATTGGTCAGTAAGTATCCAACCGTAATCTGCCCCGCCCACGACTCCTGATTGCATGTGAATAGTGACAGACTTGTGCTCAAAAAGTATAGCAAGCGCAGAAAATACTTTTACACGAAGATAATTGTGAATTTCCCCCCCAAAAACAAGCCTTTTGCTTAGAAGAACAGTTGTGTACACTTTGAAGAAGTTTTTCGTCAGTAGTATTTCGTTTCTGACACTTTTGTGGGAATTGTGCCGTGCCTTCGACGCCGCAGACTGGTAGGCTAGCTAGCTAGCAACCGCTGTTCCGCCTAGCGTACGCTTGCCCGCCGAGCAGGTACTCCATCTCCTGGAAGTGCATGTTGGACACGCTAATCGCCGAGGGGCCTTTCTCCTTGAAGCCGGCCTTGAGGTAGAAGGGCACCAGGAAGTCCTCGCAGATGAGCAGAGCCCGGCGGGGCCCCGGGATGCAGCGCAGGTACTGCAGGTAACGCCACAGCAGGATGGATCCCTTGCCCTGCTGACGGCAGTGCCGGTGCACGGACAGCACGTGGATGTGAACCGTGGATGTGTCCGGTACGTGCTGGCTCATGGCTTCCTTTGGGTGGGATGCAAAATAGACAAAGTGTCACCAGTTTTTTGTGTGAGCCCTGCAAAAGTCTATCGTGAGTGTGCGTGTGTTGACTTCATGTTTCATGCTAAAATTCAGATGATGTTGATAAACAAGGAATATTAACCCCACCCTTTTAACTAAAACAATCATTCTTGTAAGTAAAACGTTTTTCTAGTTTTTTTTAATTATTGATTATTGTTAGAAATTAAAGAAAATACGCTTTTATTATTCATGTCAATGATTTTTGTTGTTGTTGCTAAAACGTACTTGCTAGTTTTTATTTAAATGGAAAAAAAATGATTGAAGGATAAAAACGGCAATGCTTAATGTTTTATTTCAACTAAATGTTCCAAATATTGTTGGCCACCTTTTGTTTTATCTTTCCCCCAGTTAGAAAGAACAATTTCTGGACTTGAATTTTGACGTTCCATAGTACATTCTGACCTGCGAAAGCCTGTCTTTGTCCCAGCCGGTGCCGATGATGAAGGCGACCAGCTGACCCCCCTCGAACCAGCCCAGCGACAGCTCGGGGCACTGACCCACAAAATGCAGGACTTCTTCCAGGGTCAGAGGACACTCGCCGGACACCGAGATGAAAGCTGGAGCATCGGGTCAGAAACCACGAGTCAGATCATTATCATCCGGTTGGTAGAACTAGCACCATTTAACTTTATCTACCATTGACACTTATTATAAACATCAAATCCATTTCAATTTAAAAAAGGCTGCCCTTGAGTGATCATGTTTCAAAACCAGTTTGACCAGTTCAAATGGATTGGACGTCTGGCCGTCTATGGCTTGATGTGTCATTGTCACAGGCAGCCAATGAGTTAATAGTAGTAATAATGTGCTGGACTTAATGTTATCAATAAAGCCCTAAAGTGACTTTAAAATTGAAGTAATTTACTCAATTTACAATGAAAATAGTGGATTAAATAACACACTTAATAGTTTTAGTATTGGACATAAGAGTAAAAGTAATACAAATAAAAAATTTAACATAACTCAAAATTTAGATTCGCTTCACTTGCAAATTTTGAGGGAAAGTCGTCAAAAAATAACAAGATTTTAAATTAGCATAACCTAAAATTTCCAGTTCTGCTTACTCAAAAATTTAAGTTTTGCTCCTCAAAAAAATAAATAAAAGTTAGCTCAACAAATTTTATATATATTTTATATTTAACCATATTAATGACAATAGATCTGAGGTTTGCTTACTTAAAATCTTAACTTATGCCTTTTTGTATTTTTTTTTAATAAAAGTAATAAACCGTAATGTTAAAAACCTGAACCTAAAATGGTCATTAAAGCACAATGAAGTTTGACTCAATTAAGAAACTCTTATCATAAAAAAATGCTTGTCTAAAGATAGAACGGAGAAAGAATAACGCAGACCTTCCCTCTCGATCTCAAACACGCTGATGGCGTCCTGGGCCGTCAGGTTGCGAAACTCGTTGGCGGGCAGCGTGTGTCGCCTCTGTCGCAGATGGCCCACAGCCCGGACGGGCATCTTCAGGAAGAACGGCTTGAGGGAGTTAGAAGAGCCGCTCACGTGCTGGGTCATGATGCCGACCTGTCGTCGTCCGGAGGCTTTCTCGGCTGACGGACGTCGACACGTGTGCCGTGAGCTCAAGTGCGTTGGCGCTAGTCGCTGCTAGCGACATGACGTGTATCCATTTTCCATCTTAATCCTTCACTGATGCCAATCTTCAGGCCGAATATTGACCCCACCACTTTTGGCTAACTAAAATTGTTCAATGATTAATTCCAAAGATTTGTTTCTGTTCTGATTCATTAGCATTATTTTTTTTATACACAAAATAGACAAATAAGTATAGATATTAGCAAAACATACGTATATTGAAATTGCATCTGGGGTCCAATCCATTTGACTGTAAGTTAAATATTTTTTTTATTTACTGGTTATATTATTTTTAGCATTAAATTAAAAAAATATTGAATGTGTCAAAACATCGTGAAAAAAATGGTATTGAAGTCCCTTAGTTTGAATGCTTCTGTTTTAGTGCCATATCATAACATCCATTTTTTTTGCATTATTGCTCTCAAGATATAGATATCAGATCTGTATGGTCAAAATATCTTTAGAAAATATGAACTGAAGTCAAAATATCGGAACACCACTCATTTTGAAAGCTCACGTTAAACCCTAAACCATTGAAAGGCAAACAACAACAAAACACGACCACTCATAATCGGTGTATGAAAGGAATACATGAACATTGCCTTCCCTGACAAAACAGATTGGACACCTATCACCGTCAGTGAATGAGTTAACAATGATATGATTTGTTTTTGTTGTCGTTGCAGCGGTCGCACGTGTCACATTGAGCTCGTCGAGTCGTGTGCTGAGTGAGAGATTTGCTCGGATTGCTGTCTGGGCGATTTGAAACCCCTTCAAGAGGTTTAGGGCACGCTAATGAAATGGAGGTGAGCACCGTTGGAGAGCCGGCACGGGCCGAGAACTCCCATGTTGTCAATGTGTGGGGTCTTAAGGAGGGCAACAATAACAAAAAAAAATAGCGTTAAAATGACACTTGACTCGGTGACACTTTTCAAATGTCAATACTATTACATTCACTTGTTAACGTCTATAATAAACGTTTGTAACGTGTTATATTATTAGGAATAATCAGTAGGAAGATGTTTCACTAGGTGACACTTTGAACAATTTTGAACTCAACTAAAAAAATGTTGATTTGCTTACTGATAAAAAAAAACTGGACTCCAAAGGAACTGGCAACCTTCCCAGTTCAATGGATTGGACATCATAGGCAACGTGTGTCAAAGTGGCGGCCCGGGGGCCAAATCTGGCCCGCCGCATCATTTTGTGTGGCCCGGGAAAGTAAATGATGAGTGCCGACTTTCTGTTTTAGGATGAAATTAAAATGAAGAGTAGATGTATATTACATTTCCTGATTTTCCCCCTTTTAAATCAATAATTGTCATTTTTTAATCATTTTTTCTGTGTTTTTAGTTCAAAAATCATTTTGTAAAATCTAAAAATATATTTATAAAAGCTAAAATAAACATTGTTTTAAATCTATAAAAAAACCTGAATATTCAGGGCTTTTAATCCAGTTCTTTTAATCAATTTTAAAAAAAAATATCGAAATATTATATCTAAAATGGTCCGGCCCACGTGAAATCAAGTTGACGTTAAAGCGGCCCGCGAACCAACCCGAGTCCGACACCCTTGTCATAGGCAATTAATAAGTATGCACTATTTAATAGTTGGAGTTTAAAAAAAAAAGCCATTAGACATGATTTATCAAAATCCCAAATATATGATTCCATATGTGACGCTCCCTGCTGTCTTTCTATTTTGTTTTTTTTAGCCTGTCTGATAATCTGGAGCCAAAACAGTTGACTAAACACAACCCCTTACGACGACGGATTATCTCACGGGATGAAGTGACCTTCTGTGCTGCCTAAGTGGTCTTGCCCTGATCCAAAAAACGTCACGTGCCACAAGGACAACAAACACAGGTGAATACAGCACAACTCCAGACACAATTGACAGAGCTATACTTTATTTTTATTTATTTATCTATGAACATGCTTCTATACACAAAAGAGGCTTTAATCTTACGGGGGGGGGGGGGGACACACCAAAAAACAATCTAGTGTGGCGTTATCCTGGATACCAGGTCCGGCGTCGACTACAACAAAAAAATGGCCACGGAAAATTTAATCATACACTACGGTCAATCCACACTTTAATGACAATATCCGTACGTGAAATCGCCACTTGGGGTGCAATTGTCGCGTACTGTAGCCTCTTGGGGGAAAAAATGTTGAGCTGGAAAAGCAGGCAACCGAATCCACTCAAGGCACAGAGATGTACAAAGCGCTCCGTTAGGTTTTTTTTTTGCAACAATTTCACAAAAGCAGACGGCATTGGCGTCGCGCGTCGCGTGGTAGCCATTTTTTTTCTTCTCTTGCTTAGACGTCGTTTTTATTTGTCTCTTTTTGCTATGCTTAACTTATGTAGAAGTTTGATATAGCGCGGGGGTGTCCAAACTAGAGCCTACAGGCCAGTTTTTGTTGGGCTGCGGGACATTTTTAAAATATTAACTATAGCCTGCACAAGAAGATTTGAGTTTAACCTACTCTGTTGCACTTCTCATCTTCGACCCTAGATGGCGGTAGTCACTTCAAACATTGGAAATGTGACATCAAATCAATGTAGAATTACAGTATTTTGCTTTACATAGTAAAATTATACAAAAAATATATATTCAATGTGATGTTTCTGTTTTTATTGATCTTTCTGCGGTCACTGGACAATTTTGTTTTTGATGTGTTTCAGTATTGTAAATTTATCGTATCAAATATAACTCATCATTTTGGAAAGCTGGCATTAGCATAGATGCAGGACACACAGATTAGTGCGTTATGAATTAATGATAAACTTCGTCGTAGTGATAAATTAATCAAAGTGGAACGTTGGACACCCCTGATATAGCCTTGTCAAATTAAATAAAGATAGGTTTAAAAAAAAAAAAAAAGCGTTCTCCTGCCATCTTGTGTCACCTATACACAATTACAAATCTTTTTGTGCAGGCGTAAATGTCAATTTTTTAAATATTTCCCTGCAAAAAGCCAAAGCTCACTGTTTATGGATGTAGCCTGTTATGGGAGTGAATATCTTAATTTGTCTCCTTAATAACATTATGTTTGAGTGTCGTTTGAAAATAACACGATATTAAAAAAAATTGAGCGTGATTTAAATAATGAAACAAGGCATATGAATGTTAAAAATGGTCAAGGTGTATTAGGGCGACGTTAAAAAGTAACAAAGCTAGGAATAGAGTCACAAAAGCACTGAAAATTGTAAGAATTAAGGCAAGAACGGTATAGTGAGGAAGCTAAAAATATATTGTAAAAACAAAGCCCGTATGACATTAAAAAACAATTTAATGAAAATGTCGATATAAAGAGATTACTCCATTTTTATGTAGAAGTTAACACTGCAATAATAATGTATGAAGATTTATGTAGGGATAAATAGTGTTGTACTTTTACAACAACAGTGAAAATATCAAATTCTTCATTTTTTTTTTCTCATCCCGGTTAGGTAAGTGAGAACTGTTTGTAAAAAATTAATATGTTCTATTATAAATCTACATATGAAAAGCAAATGGAATCAGAGTAAGATATTTTTCATTTTATAGAAAATATAACAGAAACTTAACTTTTGTTATGATTAGCCTATCAGGTGACAAAACTGTTAAACATTGAGTACTAGGAGAAAAAAAAAGTTTTGTTTTTGTTTTTTCAAATTATGAAAGTCATAATCTAGTTTCCTTCCATTTTTTTCTGTGTTTTATTGTTGCCCTAATACACCTTTTAGGTATATAATCTCATGGTTAACTCTGGAATGGACTTCAAACGCACGCTATGAATATAGCACATCTTGGAAAATTCACCACGATAAGTAACCTTGGTCAAACGGACCGATGTTAAAAAATATATCCGCTATGTCTGAAGAAGTGGAGCTATGGGATGGAATCAGAGGAATCGCATACCTGTCAACCTCTGCCGATAACTGCCCTTATAAATGATTATTGATTCCCCTTACAAACCCCCCAAAAACCTTACAAACACCGTACGAGTCGTCGTACGGTGTTTGTAAGGTTTTTGGGGGGTTTGTAAGGGGAATCAATAATCATTTATAAGGGCAGTTCTCGGCAGAGGTTGACGGGTATGGAATCGGCATTGCCGGAGAAAAAAAGCTTTCCTACGAGTCGGGGAAGTCAGGGGAGGAGGTGCTCGTCTTCCCTGTGGCGCAGGAGAGGCTGGCTGGAGCAGTTGGTGCTCTGACTTTTCAGGCTCTCCGACGACCCTGCGGGGGGGGAGACGCGATCGGGTCAGACTCGAGGTGGCCACAAAGCGGGAGAGGAAAGCCTACGTACCGCGCTTACTCCTCCATGCCGATAGAGCAGGAGTCGGGGCCGAGGGCTGGCCAGGATAGTGAGGAGGCGGAGTGGCGCAAGGAGAGGAAAAGTTAGGAAACCAGAGGAGCACACGGACAGACGTGCAAAGCCACCGCAGTCAATTTAAGATCGAGAGGCTCCTCGACAAAATGCTCTTTTTGCGTCCAAGCCGACCCAAAAAGTTCAAGTGCGTGTACGCTGAACGACTTTCCAGAACGAATGCTTTGCGCCGCTACTAATTGTTCGCACTCAACGATTATTCTGCCATTAACTCTTTCCCTGCCATTGAGATCATTTATTCTTTTTTTGTAGGAGGGGAGACACCGGTAATTGGTCGCCAGCTAAGTGCAGGGCGCGATAAAATGAACAACAATTGACGTGTACCTAAGGACAATTTAGGGCACATGTGTCTAAAGTGGCGGCCCGGGGGCCAAATCTGGCCCGCTGCATCATTTTGTGTGGCCCGGGAAAGTCAATCATGAGTGCCGACTTTCTGTTTTAGGATCAAATTAAAATGAAGAGTATATATGTATATTAAATTTCCTGATTTTCCCCCTTTTAAATCAATAATTGTCATTTTTTAATCCATTTTTTCTGTGTTTTTAGTTCAAAAATCATTTTGTAAAATCTAAAAATATATATAAAAAAAGCTCAAATAAACATTGTTTTAGATCTATAAAAAAACTGAATATTCAGGGCTTTTAATCCATTTATTAAAAAAAACATCTAAATAATATATCTAAAATGATCCCGCCCACGTGAAATCAAGTTGACGTTAAAGCGGCCCTCGAACCAACCCGAGTCTGACACCCCTGATTTAGTGTTTAGATAGCCTAGCATACGTCATTTTAGTGTACAGTGTACAGGGAGAAAACGCGTTCATTTGGAACTCAGTCAAACCGGATTGGACGCCCACCGCCGAGAATCAATGAGTAAACTGTAAGGGGTTTTAAAATTAAATATAATTCGTGCATTAAAGGGTTAACTTTCAATAGTTCATCCTTGGTTCCTACACTTAACCTTTAAATGAATTCCACGCCAATTGTCATCAATGGCCAATGAGTTAAAAGAGCGTAAAAAAAATAAAATGCATTTGTGCATGAAAGGGTTAAAGATCTTTATTTAGAAAATGTAGGTTTATGCCAATAAATTGATTTTCACATAATTAATCCACAATCTGAAGATTTTTGTGAAAATAATGATAAAGGCGTCGTCTGTCCCTTTAAGAACTATTCTTAATCGAGTCGGAAATGTTCAAGTTGGTTTTATAGATAGAAGTAAAGACTAATTGAAAGTCTGGTTATATGCCATGTGTCTCACCAGGCAACGACAGCTCGCCCGGAGGGTCGCTGTCCGTTTTGGTCAAGCTGCTGCGCTCGCTGGCGCAGTCTTGGAGGATGTCGGCGCCGGCGTGTAACCTGTCCTCTGTGGTGCGGACATAAAAAAAGGGGGTGTTCCTCAAATGGCATGAGGGGAAAAAAGGTGAATCCAATCAACTCACCGTCATCCGGGGACAGCGAGTCGGCTACGTCCTCGGTCGCCGTGGCCTGACAAGAAAGAAAGAAGGACGTTACTTATTTTGTCACGTCTGACTGTTTTCAAGGTATAAAGGGGTCTTACATCCGTGGGAGCGGGACTGCTGGACAAGAGCGTGTGCGGCTGAGCGTCCGACATCTCCGACAGCTTCTCTTCATCCTCCTCCTGGATGGGCGAAGATGGCGATCTCAGAGTGCTGAGGGAGAGATTTGATTAGATTCCCAAAGGATATTCATGCAGTGATGGTCCACGCCAATACGGTACAGTGCTGGTTTTCATTTGCATAACTATCATAAGAGTCTTAAGACGGCGTTGGCGGTCATCTTGCAACAGGGGGATGACATTTGAGCCCTTTATGTCACTAAACTACGGTCTTAATTGTCAGATTTACAAATGATTTGTTTATAATAACGATGTCTCCGATCCGATCACGTTTTTTTAGGTCGGTATTGGGGCAAAAAAGACCGGGTTTTTAAAATGTATTTGTTTAATTTAAATGTCAAGCATGAACTCATTGGCTGCTATAATGACAATTTATGACCCAAATAAATAATCCAAAGGCATAAAAATCACGTCAGGTGAAAAAGATATCTAAAAAAATATTTAGTATAGAAAGCAGGTTAAAAATTTAGCATTTCATAGTTATTTAATAGTAGACATGCCGCTAAATTGCTTATGTGGTTTGAATATCTTTATGATGCCCAATAAGGAACGATGTATGTTACCCTTTGCTAGATATAATATCAATGTTTAAAAATTGTTGAAAAACACAAATAACACGATAAACATGACTCGGATTAACTCATTGGCTGGCGGTGCCAAAATTAATTTGGACGTTTATCATTGTCAATCGCAGCCAATGGTATTTTTTTTTACCTGTCAGGTGATTTGCTGCCTTTGCCTTTCGGCAGACCGCCGTCACTCAGATGCTCCGGCGACCCCAGCTGCCGGCTGCCGTCGCCGCCCGAGAAGTTGATATCGTCGTAGAGGGGCGCCGAGGGGACGGCGGGCGACACGGATCGCAGGCCGTTCAGGGCCTCCAACAGCGAGACGGGCTCAAAGCCAGGTGGGACCGAGTCGGGGCCCTGGGGATCGAACGCCAAAGAGTCGTTGGGCGGAGATTCCAATCAAGACGTTGCATTTTTCAGGACATACCGAGTGCTCGTCGTGGTCCATCGTCTGCGCCAGCACGGGACTGAAGGAGACCGGGGAGAGCGCGCCGGGCTTTTTCCGCACGGCTCGGATCTGCAACAAGGCCCGGAAGGCTGCGTGGGGGGAACACAAGGCTCAGTGGCCATACCGCGGTCACCCTAAAAAAAAAAATGAAAACCAGCCCTCTCACGCAGTCTGCAGATGGGACAGTTGTTAGCTTGGTAGCGCAAGGTGTCGGCGCACGAGTTGCACAGGCACAGGTGTCTGCACGGCAGGATGAGCGTGTCCCGCAGGTCCGATAGACACACCACGCACTCGTTGCTGTTGTCGCTGTTCTCGTCATCGGAGGGCTGCGGAGGAAAAACTTGTAAGTTTGTAAAAAAAAAAAAAATTTTTTTTAGAGAAAAACATTCTTTACTGGCTTTGTTTCACCTTTGTTTCTTGGTTGTTTTTGTTCTCGATGCCGTAGATCTCCTGCAGGAGGTAGCTGACACGGTCGACCTACCGGCGACAACATCATGCATGGTAAGAAAAATTCAGCTTCGTGATTGGTTCATGTTCAGAAGAGAAATGATTGACATTTTTGAAAATGTAAACTTTCCAAAGGGAATCCGCATTAATTTACAAGAAATCATTTGGAACTCCTAAATATTTTGCTACAAGTACTAGGCCCGTTTGTCAATCACTAATTTAAAATAAAAGCAGTAGGGAAATATAGATTTAAAGAAAATGCAAGTATAGAATGAGCTTTCTTCCCAATTTTAACTCATCTACAAATGTCACTCATAAACACGCAACACCCCTGAAACATACAATTTGCTTCTGCTTCAGCGGCTTGACAGAGAAACTTCCATCCATGTGCTGCCAGGGGAAGAAAAAAAACATGTTAGGGTCATTTTAAGACTTTAAGTAAATGATTATCTCAATCTGGACGTACTCGTTCAAAGGCTGCCAAAAGCACGTGAGCGTGTCCGAAGCAGTCTTGCAAAGAAAGCATAGAAAGTATTTAATGAAATGCGTTTGAGTGTGCGTGTGTTTTAGCTAGTTAACTTACCGTCCCCTTCGTCGACCACAGCTTGGATGACCATGGGAAACACACCTCGGTCGAGGTCAAAGTTCAGCTATAAACAAACAAAAAATGGTTTTATTGGTCAAGGACATAGAATGTCGTGAGTGCAGACACTGACATCTTCCTCTTTCCACTCGCTTAAGTCTATCTTGAAAGAGGGCATGGAGAACTGTTGGCTAACCCCCCTTTTGTAGTGGACCGTCTCCGAGGCCATGGATGCGTCCTTCGGGCTGTACCTACACGGAAAATGGCCGTGAATGTTGTGTTTTTCATTCATGTTATTATTGTTATTTTGCAGGGTTAATGACACGTAGTGTCGTACAATACAGATTCTTACACGGCCATCCCGTTGGAGAATTCTTCAAAGGCCTGACAGTAGAGTGTGATGGCCACCCGTGCGTCGGAATCGAAGGTAAATTCCACGCCGTACTGAACCTTTGGTTTTCCACCCTCCTCCATCGGCGTATCCGAGTCGTCTTTATACCTGCGGACATCCGAGTTTTGACATTGGTTGCCATTAGGCGTGCGTTAGGCAATTTTTTTAATTACCTGACCAAGCGCAACGAATCCTTCCGAATGTTCACCAGACTCCTGAGGGTTTTTACTGGCTCGTGGGGGGCGGGGGTGACGTAGGGAAACTGGAAGGAGACAGGTTGTTGTCATTGTATGTGATATTAAATGATTCATACTGGTTTAATTTGCAGTCCGGTGTAGAAAGAGCTAAGTGCACCTGCACAGGCCTATTTCCCAGGAAATTTAAATCCATGTTCTCTCCAAAAAGGTATCCCTCTGGATGAGGCGTGTCAAATTTCTCTCCTCCCATGAAGAAGTGGCTCGCAAAATAATTCCCTGTGGAAAAAATACATAAAATTCATATTTTAAATAACAAACATGCGATCAACATCGATTTTCATGGAAGTAACTAAACCTTTCACAGGAATACACCCTAAACTGTATAATATGCTTAAAAACCTGTCTTATCCGTACATCCTTTTCATGGACAATTGTGTTTTTTTTCTATTAACTCAATGGCTGCCATTGACGGCGATAAACGTCCGATCCATTTGGACTGGGCGGGGAGATTGAACATTCGCATTAATTGTAGATGATTTACCAGATTTAGGGGGGAAACGATAGGCCGAGTTAGCTTGGATGTCAATATCTTCCACACCAGCAATTCTGCGACTCAGGATGGAGCCCATCTTCGTCTTTTTCCGCCGCCCAGAGCTACGTTAGCGAGGCGAAAAGACGGCCAACGGTGGGTCGACCGCCGTTAACAACCACACTCGGACAACACGAGTGATGGATTAAACAGTTGCGTATTAAATCTCGATTTAATTCGACATCGCGATTGTTTTGCGGCTAGTGACGGGACGAACGGGCACCTGGCACAGGGCGAGCTGTTGTTTTGCCAGGAAGATGCTAACGTTAGCGTAGAATGGCGCGACTTTATTGGCTGATTCCTTCGATGCATTTCCTGGATTGGATACGTTCACTTATGAGTAACTTGCCGCCCGGAAAATGGGGCGGTGCAATAAGGAGTCAACGGGAGGTCAGACGGTGAAATGGCCATACTTAATTTATTGTTGTAATTATTAGCATACATTGGATAATATAAGATCGTCACAATTGTGTAAATTACAAAAATATAATTAAAAAATAGAAAAATAATTACTGTAGCACCACTTCTCTTATTTTGTTTTGAAGTCTGTAAGAATTTAATCAAATTCGAACCTAGTAATGTTTTTTTAATTAAATCACGTGACACCGGAATTTAACTTGATATTGATGCTTTGGTTTAATATTGCTTCGAGGTTAAAATAAGTAAAAATCCAGTAAAAAAAAGTTGATCGCCCAAATGTGAGAAATTGAGCTATTTTTGTTGTGATTTATTCACTTTTTTTGCAGTCACTGGACATTTTCTTCTTTTTGTGTAAAAATAAATTAAACAGAGAAATCCCCCTGAGCCCTGGGAAAATAAGTCGTATATAAAATGAATCAATGAAAAATAAAAAATATTATAAAACCTGTTTATGCTGCCAGCCCAGTGAAATTGTATTGGACATCTCTGGCTGTCAATGGCTTCTAATGAGCGAATACTTTTTTTTATAACCAAATTTCCATCTTCTGAAAAATCGCGTGATCGGGCCGGATTTCCAATCATGTGATCCAATTAGAGACATCCCTAGTAGAGAGTACACTTCCAAATCGCTGCTTTGTTATGAATTGGAATGGAATTGAATGCGATTCTGTGACGTAACTCCCTCTGAATATAAGACACGGCTAAGGTGCTTCATTAGAGTGACACAAGCTTCGGCGCTTCGCTATATTGTTAACCGTCGCAAAGCTTCCTTTTCGCGAGAGGTAATGCCGTTCATGGTCATCGGTAAACTGTTTTATTGTTATAACTGTTTCATACTCTCATACCTTTATTGCCGTAGTGTTGTCGTTTTCGCGAGGAGCTTGAATGGCGTCGGCTAACGTTAGCACAACAAGCTAACTTCATCTGTACCATACACAGCGACGTCACTATGAGGGAAATATTCATTATTCTTCGCTAACTAATGGTACTCCTAGTCAAAAAGACAGTTCGCTGTCATTTAGTTTTTAGCCGACTCGATTGTTAAAAGCGAATCTTTAGTCAACTGTCAACTAGCAGGCATCACGAGCTGCACCTGCTACGATGATCTAAGTCCATAGGAATTTGCCTTCAACACTTCGATCATACTTACATTTCTTTTAAAAATGTATATATATTTTTTCCATTTCTTTAACCCATTTTTCTATCTGGGCTAGATTACGTAAAGAAAAGGCTTCTAGTGCTTGTAAGCTTTACACTGGATAAGCTCAGGATTTAAAGACCATCGTCTTACTACTGGTTTACCGTGTTGATTTAAACCATAATACGGTTTTTGTTCATCTATTATGCCGCATTTTAGCGTTAGTATATTAATATGTTGTCAGTATGTTAACTTTAACATCCAAAGCATTATAATGACGTGGAACTGACATAGACTTGAAAAACAGGTCCCGTGTTTAGTCAGTGGAATGTATGTTTATTTTCTGACTACCAAATGCCCTTTTGTACGTCAAAGCAAATACCTCATTTGCTTCCCTGAGCAAGTTAACAACTCCTACTTTGTGTGTGTTATGTTGAAGCAGCGTGACAGAGTCTCAAAGAGTTCTCAGTGGAGCTCCAGTCACTCAGGCCATGTCCAGTGATCCTCCTCCACCATATCCTGGAGGTCCTAGTGCTCCCTTCATCGAGAAGAATGGACAAGCAGGTAAGAAAAGTCGTTTTTTTTATCTTGACCATGTATCAGTATGTCCCAAAGATGATTTTTTTTCAATATGTATTGCCCTTAAATTGAGACCACTAACAATAATGCAAAAAAACAAACATTACTTAACATATTTTTTGTATTGAAGTGACCCCTACTGGTACTACTCTATATAATATCCGTATCGGTACGTCACTTGTCTCGAGTGTAGTGTTACACCCTGCATTTAATCTTAAAACACAGGGAGAAATAATCAGAACAGTGATCCGTTGTTGTTTCTTCAATCCAACTTTACTGTAATGACTAAAAATCTCCCGTGCCTCAAGCTATGTGCTAAGGCATCAATAATCGAATACCGATAAACACATCCAATCCAAACTCGTACATCCTCAACACGCGATCGCCAATAAATCAAACACTCTAGCATGTCACAGTAGCATGTTGCTAATTTTGTTGTGTGTAAACAGCACCGATAAGAACAGGACCTCCGCTGGGCCAGCCTCTTCCGCCAGACTATGGCCCACCCCCGTACGAAGGCCCGCCCCCTGGCTTCCTCCCTCCGCACGTCCCCGGAGACGGGTCCATCCCACTGCCTATGCCAATGCATATGCCGCCGCCTTGTCAAGGTGGCATACAATTATCAAATGTCCAAATATTTTCCGCGTTTTGATTTCCTTCTTTTTTTTTTTTTTTTTTTCTTCCTCAACAAAGGCGGCACCTACCCACTGCCGCCGTCCGGCCACTTTGCGCACCCCATGCCGGGCCAGATGAGCCCCGGTGGCCATTTCGTGCACATGGGCGGCCACACGGCGACCGTCATGGGCCCGCCGGGCGGCGCCACCACCGTGACGGTGCTACAGGGCGAGATGTTCCAGGCGTCGCCGGTGCAGACGGTGTGTCCGCACTGCCAGCAAGCCATCGTCACGCGCATCTCCCACGACGTGGGCATCATGAACACCCTCTTCTGTCTCTTCTGCTTCTTTGTTGGGTGAGACCATGACGTGAATTTGCCTTTTGTCCTGTTAACAATTTAGCCATTTTGTGATCATGTTTCAGTGTCCTGCGTGTAGCCTTTTTTAGAGAGCATTGGTTGAACTTGTTGGTTGCCAACGGCGACGCTGTAGCGAATGATGCTAGCGTACCCAATCAAAATGGATTAGATGGAATAAGTAAAAAGGTTAAATTCCTCTTATTCCCAAAAAATAGGTTTTAAAATCAAAACGTGATCAATCGGCAACTGCAAACAATTTTGTTAGTTGACTAAACTCCAATTTTTTTTATTGAGCTACCTTATGGTTCATAAATACATTTTATTTTGTGTTTATATTACAGAATAATGACTCATTTTTTACTTTTTTGTTTTTATTTAAAATATATATATATTTTTAAATATAATCCTGAAAATACATGATTTTTTTGTATTTTTTTTAAATTAATAAACATTGAAAAATACGTCAATTGATTCGAAAGCAAAATATTGTCCAATCCATTTTGACAGAGGTTTTTACAACAGTTATTCGGCGGATGAGTTTATTTATGAACAAACGTTAAAGATTTTAGACCAATAACAGTTTTTGATCTCCAAAGTTTCGGTATTCTAAGCAGCAAAATGCCAAAGATCACGTCTAGCCCGCGTAAAAACGCTTCATTTTTTAAAGCCAATCAAGTTTTCGGCCAATGAGTAAAATGTGACCTTGGCTCCATTTCAGGTGCGATCTGGGTTGCTGCTTGATTCCCTGCCTGATCAACGACCTGAAGGATGTGACACACACCTGCCCTTATTGCAAGGGCTACATTTACACATACAAACGTATATGCTAACCACAACTGACACTTAATCACCCCCGTCCCAACTGCACTTTGTTGCGCTTTTAAGTTATCTTTTGAAAAGCCATTCGTAGTTTGTTGTCAATATCTTTAACCTCATACACTACTACTGTGAAATAAGAACTGTATTCTTATATTTAATCTTGCACTTTTATGAAATTAGTCACTAGAATAGAATTTTTACTGACACCTACAGGTCAAGGCCTGTCATCACTTTGTATATACACACCCCTTTTTCTGGTCCCGCCTCCGCCTAAACTTCTATTAAATACTATAACCGACCAACTGGACGGTGTGTCTGAATGGGAGGCCTCGAGGTGGTCGCTTGGCTCTGTCGAGCGCTGACCCCTTCTTAGGAAGGGTGGGGGCTAGCCAAGGGGGCTAGCCAAGAACAAAGGAAGCGGACCGAGCAGCGACCATTTTGAGAGCCATCGAGATGGGGCCTCCCAGTCCAGATAACCTCCTTCGGCCGGGAGCTTAAAACTACCACGTGTTTGCTGCTTCCTCTGTATGAAGATGATTGTCGAGGCAATCCAGCTTTGACATTTTGGTGCCTGAAACCCGAGATTCTTCTCTGCTTTCCGGCCACGGCAGATCGACAGAAGGATGGATGGCTTGACGTCGGCTACTCCAGCCTTGAGAGAGGGCGATCTGGCCTGCTGGCCCGGGAACAGATTACGAATTATCCTTTCGTACAGAGGAGGCACCAAAAAACGGTAAGGCACTTTTTAAAATTAATTTGTAGAATCTAACCCACCAAGTCCCAAAAAGAAAAGTTGCGTATACTCTTCTCTGTGTGTCGGAGATTCTTCTTTCTGTGTGTCGGAAAGACATTTTTCTGTGTGTCGGAATAATGTTTTAATAGTATACAGCACGATAAAAGGCTGTGTGTCGGCCTCTGCCTGGAAAGCAGACAAAATGGGAGGTAGCGCCTCCCCGCGAAGGGACTTCGAGGGTTGTGTTAAAAATATAGAAGAAATATATTGTCATACAGTGCCAAGATAATGAAAGAGCTCGATATAAAGAAAAAAAAAAGAAATAGAATAAAACTATAAACGCATGCAAGTAACCTTCATATGAATAGATATATATATAAGTACGCTATGACGCGTTCATAAACGATATAAGTATGATTGCCGCGAAAAATAGGAGTTTAATCGGCGAAAAAGAATATTTAGACGGATAAAAATAAGTATTTAAGAGAGGGTGAATTGGAACAGGATGGTGGGGGGGGTTGAAAAGCAGACCACATGTGAGAGGAAAAATGGCCGAGCCCACAGACAAAGAGAAAAAATGGCGGCGAGCCAACTGAAGTTAAAACTGCCTTTCTTCCCCAGCGTTCCACTAACCCAAGAAGATATATATATATTAGGCCTGTTCAACAACAGTGCCCCCCTTTGCTCAGCCCACTCTTCGTGCCAGGTTCCACTCGCAGAGGCCAGGAGCACGAGGGGGGGATTGGGGGACTGGAATGCAAGAAATCTCAGGTTACATCTCACATTCCACACGATGAGCAAGGAGGAGCAGTGATGAAAAGACATGAGCAGAGAGAGTAATAGAAAGAAAATAAGACAGAAAATTGACAATATAACATATTAGTGACAAATTATGGGTCCTCTAATAAACACTGAAATTTATCATTAGGAAATGATTAAGAAATTGCTAAGTAGAAGGTTAGTTTCTCTAAATTTTAATTGTGGTAAGAGTGAGCTACAAAAAATGGCTCTTATATTAAATAAGCATAGTGCTTGGAGCAGAACAGCAATTCAACAAGTGCAATTTAGCTATCTTAGCAAATAGAGAGGGATTTGCGATTTAGACTTAAGGATTAGGAATCATCCAAATTATTAATGATATCAAACATGAAGACAATGCAGAAATGGCATTGATCCAAATTATTAGGTAAAATGTAGCTGGCAAGTTTAGATAAAATAATTAATTTAGGATAGGCATAATTTCGCTGAGATGCAATAAACATCATGAATTGTGATCAGTGCACGGATGGCAATTCATTGTTTTGCCCATCAACAGGTGGAATATGTTTTAGCGTGGTTCATATTAATGACCATTAGAATATTAATTGCATTAGAATCGAACAATTGATGCCAACCAAACAACATTGACCTATTTCCTTTTAGAATGACTTGCCATGACACAGCGAAAGGTGGTTAGCTGCCAAGAAGCCCCAGGACTGGGGATGGCACTCTTCACCAGTGATAAAAAAATTTGCAGACCACGGATGTCTGAAAATGAGTGAGCGTGAATGGTTGTTTGTCCTTTTGTGTTTTTGATTGGCCGACCACCGAGATATGATCAATCGGTTAGGTATCAAGGTGGAAAATGATTTAGCAAATTGGAATCGATTTCAGAATTTGCCAATAAGCCGTTTCACGGATGGCAACGCCAAATTATGGAAAAATATGTCGTCCAAGGAAATTTTTAATGAAAAAGCAGCAGTACTCCAAATGTGAAATTTGAAGTGGAGAAACAAATCTGCTATGCGAAATTTAGGAGCACTGAGAAAAACAAAAAACAGACAGTGCTTGATACGAAATTCCAAAGTACTATTGATTTATTGTGATAATGGCATCCAAATTGTGTTAACAGAATAATTGACTGAATTGAAAAAAGGTTCCATATTTCGTTATGAAGTCATTGCGCCTACATAACGAGGTCAACCGGACAACAAAATATGGACATCCTATTTAGTAGACCATACCAAACGCCATTATTCACTACACGATTGGAACTAGAGGATGAGGCTAATCTGGCTATCTGCATAAAAGAAAAAACTTTAAAGGAACACACTGAATTTGGGTTAGCAGGAGGAGACTGTGCTTCCTAACAGAAAACAGACTGGACCAACGGCGGTCCCGGGAGCCTGGGTGCTCAACACACGCGTTCCTGACCAAGAGCAGACATGAAAATAGCGGGATCCATTTTGTGCACTATAAGAAGGTTCTCTCAGTTGAAACGTTTATAGGAGACAGGTAAGATAAACTTTTTGACGTAATCAGACGAAATGGCAAGCACTCAAATATTGATCGGAAAGATTATTGCTCGGGGAGCGATGCTGTAAGCCATGAGGAACTTTTTATATTGGTTTTATTGTCTCCATAAAAAAAAAAAAAAAAAAAAGCGTTTCAATTGAGACTAAACCTTCTTATAGATAGTTAAAGTAAACAATTGAGATTAGATCTTCTTACAGATTTTTAAAGTAAACAATTGAGACAAATCTTCTTACAGATTTTTAAAGTAAACAATTAGAGAGAAAATAAACTACAATGGATAGAAATGTTACTAGATTTTAATTTTATGCCTGACTATTGAAAAATATTGATTAAGAAAGTTTTATAGGAGATGATTGACAAACTCCAAAGACAATTGAATGTTACATTTGATAAAAAGACTACTAGATTGGGATATTTTGAATTTCAAACAACTGAGTTAATATGCAACGCAATGCACATTGTTAAATGAATTGGGACTTGATTAGTATGCATTTTATAAGTAATGAGTTTTAATTGCTTTAAAGGATACAATTATGCTAAAATATTAACCTTGACAAACAAGGGGTGATTACAATTTAGTGGGTTCAATTATATTCAGAATTATAAATGTGTGCATTTTGTTTCTGAATATTAATTTATGTGAATCTAAACTGTTACAGAGAACGGGAAAGCTGTTTTCCTGAGGAGAAAGCAGCCTGGTTTATTTTTTGTGTTTTTCCTATTTTTAGTATGATTAGTTAATTTGTGTAATTAGAGGAAAGGGAAAAACAAATATGGTTCTTGATCTTAACAAGGAAGCAGTGATCATAATAGAATACCAGCTAGCATTTTTGATTTTGACTGATAAGGCATTTAAATTTTCACAAACTATAGTGATGGAATAAGTAAGATTGTTGCAATTTTTGTTCATTGGGGTATTAAGCCGAACTAAATAGCCGTAAGCAAATGTTAAGCACGTGTTAAAGACAACGACAGAATACAGCAGCTAAAGCAGCAGCGCAAACACTACACAGCAGCATACACAACAACAAAACTGAGCCGATCTCAAGAACAGTCAGCAGACGAACTGTACAAAGCTAAAGGCCTACCGTGCCTACCAAAAATTATTCCAAAATTGAGCCATAAATGTCTCAAAAGGGAGGAAAAGATATGATGGACATCGAAATACCTACTTTTAAAATTTTTGAAGGAACTGTTTAATTTGTTATTTTATTGATCTGTAAAGAACATGGGATCTCCAGAATCAGCTGGAGTAACAATGGAGCTCATTTTGCAAACAGCATAGTGCAAAACATGGCAAAACACCTAAGTAGAGCGAACAAATGGTACGATAAAACCAAGGCTTGAGAAACCATGGGGGAGATAAATAAGCCATGGCCAGAACGCCTAACACTGGCCAAAACGTATATGAAGATAGTACCAACTAGCTCGGGATTAACAACTTTTGAGATAGTTCATGGAAGACCATTCTAACTTCCTCTATGGGAAGAGTAACCATGACGAGAGACTAAGGAAGGAGAGAAACTTATCCAAAGAACATGTAAGCTGCCGTGATCTTTTTGTCTATCTTGCAGGAGGTGGTGAAGCCAGGTGACTGGATCCTGATCCGAGTCATAAAAGGAAGTCCTGGTTCTCTCCACGATGGGAAAACCCATTCGTGGCCCAACTCACCAACCTCCACAGCAGCAAAGATCACTGAAAAGTCAAAGTCGATTCACCAAGGTCGGTTCAAGGTCGTTCGAGACAGGTGACTCTGAGTGGACCAAGTCGGACGGTGTCAAAACCCTTGTCCGTGAAGAAACTCATCTGACGTCTACTCACCAGCCACGAGCACCCCTCACTTAACCCTGACCTCCCATAGACTTTGCACCTCTATACAGAAGCCACAGTGAAAGCTGTTGCCACCCACATCACAGTGACTGGACTGTCAGTGACTGCACTGTCAGTGACAACCTGGGCGTGTCTGAACGCCCCGCCCACAGAGACTCGAGTTGGAAAACAAGTGCAGGAAACGTCCTGCCTCATCACTGGAAAGGCAGAGCCAAGCGGTCCGCTCTTGGATGGGGACCCAACCTACATCAACATCGGGGTTCCCCGCAGCATATCAGATGAGTATACACTCGCTGACCAAATTGCACGACTCCAGAACAGGACGGAGGAAGGGTTTGCAGCCATCCATGAACAGAGCTGATGGCCTTCCAGAACAGAATTGCTGTTGACATGCTCCTGGCAGAGAAAGGTGGCGTGTGCTCCATCTTTGGCGACCAATGCTGCACGTTCATCCCGAACAACACAGCAGCTGACGGGAGTTTAACCAAGGCCCTGGAGGGTCTTCGATCCCTCAACAGCAAGATGAAAGAACAATCTGGAGAACTACTATGAAGAAGACGTGTGGTATAATTTCATGGTGTTCCAGAAAAAACTGATTGTTGCGAATGAAAGTTGTTATGTGTGTAGCCGTATACCCATTTCCACAGATCCTGACATCCTGAATTCACTGGGTCGAGGCGTCACATTTAAATCTGCAGTCGTGCAGATGGTCTAAGATGCATTCCTTTTAAGGGGAGTGAACATAACAGTAAGATATCAAAATCAGTGCAAAATCAGTGCAATTCAAACCACGTGATTCAATCTGGTGCGATGATGTTCCTGTTGACCAAAGGTTGTGGTCCACCCCCCCCCAGAAAATCATGTGTAAAGACATTGAGCTGTTACATGAGTGTTCATTAACCAAACTGTCAAGGCCCTACAGGGTATAGCAGATGATTTAAAAGCCCTTAGGGAAGTTGCAGGACCGATAGTCCTGGATCTGATAACAGCCAAAGATGGAGATGTGTGTGCCATGATGGGAGAACACTGCTGCACCTTCATCCCAGATGAAACCAGTACATTACTCGTGCCGTAGCTGAAATAAAGGCCCTAGTCAACACCATGGCCCAGGATCATTCAGCCGTAGGTGTATCATTGTGGTCGTGGTTAATAACCGGGTCATGATTCTCAATTCTGTTTAAAATTGCAACCTTGCGGTTTTTACTACTGTTCTGTATTTTTTTTATGTGTGTAATCCCCTGTATGAAAGTTATGATTCAAAACACAATCCAGCACACACTAGTAGGTTATAGTGACACAGTATCACCGCATGACAGACCATACTGGAGATTATCGCATTCTTTCGAACTGTGACGAGTCCTCTATGCAAATGTGTTTGTCTTGATTTAAATATTGGGTTCGCTCATTAAGAGTGACGTAGAGGAATTTTTACCACTGATTACATCATTTCTCGCCTCTGCTTTGACATGTGATTTTGTTATTTTCCATACCCTGTTGAGTAACTGTCAATGATATTTGTATTCTAGAACCTGGAGGGGAGGGATACAAATTGATATGTTTAATGAAAATTCTTTCAAGTTACAACAGGGGGGAAATGTGAAATAAGAACTGTATTCTTATATTTAATCTTGCACTTTTATGAAATTAGTCACTAGAATAGAATTTTTACTGACACCTACAGGTCAAGGCCTGTCATCACTTTGTATATACACACCCCTTTTTCTGGTCCCGCCTCCGCCTAAACTTCTATTAAATACTATAACCGACCAACTGGACGGTGTGTCTGAATGGGAGGCCTCGAGGTGGTCGCTTGGCTCTGTCGAGCGCTGACCCCTTCTTAGGAAGGGTGGGGGCTAGCCAAGGGGGCTAGCCAAGAACAAAGGAAGCGGACCGAGCAGCGACCATTTTGAGAGCCATCGAGATGGGGCCTCCCAGTCCAGATAACCTCCTTCGGCCGGGAGCTTAAAACTACCACGTGTTTTGCTGCCTTCCTCTGTATGAAGATCATTGTCGAGGCAATCCAGCTTTGACAACTACGTTCATGCAGAAATTCGATAGGCAGCATTTTTTTTCTCTTCGTATTATGCTGGGCAAGTGAAGGCTTATGTTGGAAAAATTATACAAACAAAGTAACTCAATTTATGCCTGTTACAATCTTATATATTTGAGGCGAGGTGTCATTTGCAGGTGAAGGCTGTGAAACTGGTCACGTTATTCTAATGTGTATATCTTTCCCTGTTGTATTTAACCTAATTTTTAACACGGCCATCTTCGAAACTGTGAACCTTTGTGTCTGTGTGTTTTGGTTTGTTTTTTTTCTTTCTTGATGCGTATTTGCTTGTTTTCTTTGTTGGACTCTTCTGGGCTGCTTTTGGTAAGCACAAAAAAGTGATTGACGGTTGAGCTTTTCCCATGTTTATGATGTACTTTTTCAAATTCAAGACACCCGTTGCACTTTAACAATAAGTTGACCTCTTTTAATGTGTCACTAAAATTGAAAGTCGTTGTAGTTGAGGATTCTGCTCGGCTTTTTTTTTTTGCTGGAGCGATTCCTCCGTAGGTGCACTTAAATTGCAGTTTACCGTTAGCAGTGCGCTCTAGCTCGACAAAATAGTCAGTCGAATGTTTATCGTCGCTGCAGTGACAGATAAGAATGTCGGGAAACTATTAGTGTTACGCTCAGTGATGCTCAAAAGCATGTTAAAATAAATAGGAAATAGATGAAAAATGTGATTACATACTTCAACAGGGAGGATATATTCTCATTTAAAACTTCTTACTCAAGAGCATGGCCCAATAAATTGCAGATAATGTGCGTTTAAATGCAAAATATTGAGTGTTGAGTCCTATTTTTTAGGCTTGCAGCTTAAACTTTTTTTAAGTAACAAAGTACTGTTTGCCATTGTGGTCAAAATGTTATTCTACATTGCTAAAAATGTGTGATCTGTATAACGAAGCGAATTCAAATTTGTTAGATGGTTGTACATAAGTACTATTTTATCAATAAAAATCGAGGACATCACCGAAACAGTCGTTCGGAGGTTTTCTTTTATTTACATTTGGTGACCAAGTACTGAGCAGCTGGGGTTTATTTTTTTTAAGACAGCATAAATTGTTTACATCTCGTTAAATAAAGTGCTGTTGTAGGAATACATTATTAATCTCTCCATCTGTGTCCACATTGGGCATGGCAGCATTTGTAAAAAGTAGTCATGGGTTCGTCAGCGGATCTGGTCTGAATCTGCATGAAATACGCTCGAAGATGCCCACACTTTGGACAGGTTTCTGTAAAAATAAATAAAAATAAAAGTGTCACTTGATGTCTTGACAGGTTCATTTGGGAAAATGATGGAGTTATTTGTCATGTGAACTGACCTGGAGTGGAGTCCACGTTTTCCCAAGCAGCAGCTCCACCCAGGACATCATCCACCTCCTTCAGTTTGGGATACTTTCTGTAGTTTACCTACAGATAGCAAAACGTCAGAATTCATGTAAGTACCTTTCATTTCAGTCTAATGTCGGCCTACCTTTCTGGTGACGTTGTGAATGTAAGGACAAGTATTACAAGCAAACCTCAGACACTTCTGGCCTTCTTCGACGATTAAAACATTGCCGCAAGTCGGACAGAAAAGGAGCATTTTTACAAAGACTCGCTATTACCAATATCTTAAGAAAATCGATGTGATATAAGTGTAATTTTACTACCCTAAACAATCCGAGAATCGTTAGAAACGAAACACGAAATGTAAATGTGCTAGCCTTTTAAAGACCGACCAGAAACAAGAGTTAAAAAAAAGAAGAAAAAAATACGTTTTCAAGGTAATGTTCCTAAAATTGATGCCTCAAGATTAATGCTAAATACTGATCTCCGTACCATTGAAAAAAAATATTAGTATTTTTATTTCATGAAAATATTCACATATGAGACGATACGTCAAATACAAATTACACTCGCAGCAATTGGTCAAATCTAACCCAGGAAAAATCATGTTTATAAAAAAATATTTGTTTTGTTACAACTATATCTATGTATAGATCTATTAAATATAAATTAATTTAATAAAATAAGCTTTGGAAAATGTGTTAGATTACATCATATCCGGTTGTCGTCTAACTTCCGTGTGTCTCGCGCATGTCCCGTTCTCTTTACAACTCGGCTGGCCAAGATGGCGGACGTACAAGTATGTTGAGAAAAAGGCCTCGGTCTTCTTAATGTCATTTTTAGCCTTTAACAAACGCACAACGCCGATTTTATCTAATTTACGTTCATATTGCCGTTGTTACGATGCACTGCGGGTGTTTTTAGAACGTCAGCGGTTGATAAATAGAATGCTTTTGTTGAAGCCTCGCGACTCCTCGTGTGGCGTTAATTTATCCAGGATGCTAACGCCATGTAGCCTAGCCTACTGCATCCTCGACGCTTCTCTAGCGTGTTTAAGAAAATATATTTCAAAGCTCCAATCTTTGCGATCACCTTGATTACTGTGCAATGTACTAGCGCGTTAACAAGTGTTTTTTGTTGTTGTGTAGACCGAGAGGGCTTATCAGAAGCAGCCCACCATCTTCCAGAATAAGAAGCGTGTTCTGGCCACCGAAGGCGCCAAGGAGAGCAAAGAAAAGCTCCCCCGTTACCATAAAAATGTCGGGCTGGGCTTCAAAACCCCAAGAGAGGTACTATTTCTAGTCTTATGTTCTTTTATAGAAGTTGCAAGTGATGTTTTTCTCACGATGGTCTTCCAAACCTTAAGGGTTCTGACGACAATGCCACTTTGGCACAACTGATGCAACTACAAAATGCTTAAATGTCTTTAAAAAATAAATTAAAAAAAATTAAGGACACACTTTAAACTTCTCTTTGCCACTCAGGCTATTGACGGCACTTATATCGACAAGAAATGCCCATTCACTGGAAACGTCTCCATCCGAGGCCGTATTCTATCGGGTAAGTTGAATGCAAAGAACTACAAGGAGAATCTTGAAATTGAAATTGACTTTATTTCAATGCTCTTCAAATGATGTTTTTCTCACGATGGTCTTCCAAGTCCTCTGGGCTCTGACGACAACGCCTAACGGCATAACTGATATAGTGCCTGCTACCGAACAGTTTCCTGCACTTTTCAAACGGCACATTTAAACCATTTTTTGTTGTTTTTTTTCAGGCGTGGTGACCAAAATGAAGATGCAAAGGACCATCGTCATCAGGCGCGACTACCTGCATTACATCCGCAAGTACAACCGCTTTGAGAAGAGGCACAAGAACCTGTCCGTGCATCTGTCACCGTGCTTCAGGTATATCCTGCTTTTTATGTTTCTTTTAGCATCACTTTTTAACCTCCATCTCTGCACGTGATGTTTTTCTCACGATGGTCTTCCAAGTTAAACTGTGACGATATCGCCTTATGGCTATGCTGATGCAGCTTCAATTAAGGTGAAAGAATTATTTTTTGAGGGCCAGGCTAATTGTTTTTATTCCCCTCCACCCCACAGGGACGTCTCGATCGGAGACATCGTGACGGTCGGGGAGTGCCGGCCGCTCAGCAAGACGGTGAGGTTCAACGTTCTCAAGGTGACAAAGGCAGCTGGAGCAAAGAAGCAGTTCCAGAAGTTCTAGGAGCAGAAGGAGAAGTTTGTCACTTTGAAATAAACTCTTGTTTGAATTCAATTTTTGTATTGACTGATTCACGGGCAAAGTAGGGAAGTGGGTGGGAGACGTCAACTTACCATGCGAGAGGTTGTGGATTGAATCCCACGTTCTCCAACTTGACACTTAAGATCTGAAACAGAAATATAGTGAGCCGTTCTGTGACTTAGTAGGGTTGTGGGTGGGAACTTACCTCAACAGGTAAGACATCGACTTGCCATGCGAGAGGTGGTGGATCGAATCCCACGTTCTTCAACGACACTTGACGGCTGAAACGCAAATATAGTGAGCTGTTCTGTGACAAAGTAGGGAAGTGGGTGGGAGTTTACCTCAACAGGTAAGACATCGACTTAGAAGACAATGTCAAACCCCAAAACAGTCGTCTGGTCACAAAATGTTCTGTTTTCTTTGAATTTTAAGTCCATGATGAATACTAGTTTGGATTGGATGCCAAATTCAGTGACCGTTAAAAAAACTTTACATTTCATACTTTGTTGCGTTGTTAAAAACCGACGAGTGCGCAAAGTGGACAAAAAAACAATATGTCGTGGTGAGACTAGATGAATACAGAATGAGGCACGATTCAACAAAAGTGCTGATTTGACCTTTGACTTTAAAAGTAAAATATTGCCAGAAAACAGTTGACAGTTGATTGCCAATTTTCAAACCAAAATCGTCTTCTCCAAAGAAAATTGTAACAACGTTCACACCTGCAAACTCTTGACTCCGCCCCTGAAATAGGCAATACAGACCAAAAGCCGTCATAAACTGGAGTGCGGTGAAAAACTTGCTGCATTTCAGTCACTTTGTGGGTTCTCATTACAAATGCATTTGCTTCCCTTTTGTTTAGCAACAATCCTGAAATAAAGACACTTTTTCAAGCCTGTTCCAGCGGCGTGCGGGCGGAGCGAGTGGAATGGACACCGGCGCCATAACCAAGGTAAAAAAAAAAAAACAAAGCTTTAGAACAAGGGTCTCCAACTCTGGTCCTCGAAACCCCCTGTCATCCAGTCTGTTCCATGTCTCCCTCCACCAAGACATGGGGGGAGGGAGATATAGAATCATAATCAGACATTTTTTTATTCTTTTTTTTCTCTCCAGTATAGAAAATGTACATCAGAAAAATAGCCTCCTGGCACGGCGTAGAAAAGGGGGCTCCTAAGTGGCCGAGGCTTTGTCCCTGTTGAGGAAGAGGGTCTCCTGGCAGGACCACGCTGTAGTCGCCGTTGAGTGGGGGGCAGCTGTCATGCTCCTGAAATGGCGTTTGTGTCATTTCATTTCAAAGCCCAACTACATAAATGGTTGTTTTTATTTAAGAAAAAGACTTGTTCTTTCTTTCTTTTTAAATAGAAAATTGTTCATTCATTTTCTATATTGCCCATCCTTGCTTTCAGGTAAAGTGGCGACACTTTGTGGTGTAGAGGTTCGTTTGCCTGACTGCCATGTGGGCAAGTGCGCTTCGATTCCTGGTTGGGAAACATTTTCCCTTCATTATTTCTACATATATGTAGTCAAGACCTTCCAATAATGAAAAAGTTAAGTGTGGCCATTTCATGGTATAGTGGTTCCCTCACCTGACTGCTATGTGGGCAGGTGTGGTTCGAATCCCGGTCGGGAAACATTTTCCCTTGATTATTTCTATATATGTGTAGACTTTCCAACAATGACAAAGTTAAGTGTGGCCACTGCATGGTGTAGAAGTTTGTCCACCTGACTGCCATGTGGGCAGCTGGGGTTTAAATCCTGCTGTCGTTTGACTGATCACTACTACACTGTAGTTCAGTATATGGATGGACCTTTTTTTCATTAAAATAAAGACTTAGTCATTTTTTTCAGCAAAACAATTTGTTGCTGTTCGGCCTTCGGCTGACTGGCGACAGACGGGTTGGGGGTTGCTGGTGGTGTCCATAGAGTCGTCGGTTGCTGGTAAAAATAATCCCCAACTGGGATTTGAACCACAACTGCCTGCATGGCAGTCAGGTGAACAAACCTCTGCACCATGCAGTAGCCACACTTTACTTAGTGATTATTGGAAAGTCTTGACTACTCACGGTTGTTTTTATTTAAGAGAAAAATGATTTCCAACTGGGATTTGAACCACAACTGCCTGGATGGCAGTCAGATGAGTGAACCTCTACACCATGAAGTAGCCACACTTTACTTTGTCATTATTGGAAAGTCTTGACTACACTTGTATAGAAATAACTTAGGGAAAATGATTCCCAACCAGGATTTGAACCCCAACTGCCCACATGGCAATCAGGCGAGTGAACCGCTACACCATGAAACAGCCACACTTAACTTAGCCATTTCTGACGACACACTGTCGTCTCTATTTCAAAGAAAAATGTCTTAGTCTTTTTTTGGATAGAAAATGCTTTATCCACCTTAATATTGCACAACCTGGAAAAAGTGGTGTGGGTTGCCGGGGAGCCTAACAGCCAAATCAAAAAAAAGGAGAAAAAAAAGGCGGGGCGTTACCTAAAATTGACGTCACATTGGTGACCCGGAAGTGAAACGGACCGGAAGAGACAATGAAAAAAACTGCTTTTCCTTGACCTGAATGCATTGTTTTGTTTGTAAACGTCTTTTTAGGTTTTTAATCGCATGATCTAAACGGCCTAATTTGGGTCAGCTCCAACCAAGACACGTTTGTTAAAGGACATGAACAGAAGTCCACCAAGAAGTTGTTGTTTTTGACGTTGGCTGATTTTGGTGTACTCGACGCATGCCGACAAGGTAAGAAATGCTCCCGTTTTCTACATTGCAAGTTTCTATAAAGATATCGTTCCACTTGCAGTCATAATATGTCCAAATCGAATTGCGTTTAGTGTTTTTTAATCGTTTCAAAGATCGCACAAGGACAGAAAAGAAGACGGCTCAATGATGACTTTTCCAATTCGAAATTCCTTTATAGACCATTTGTCTTCAAACGAAAATCCTAATTGTGGAAAGACAGTCTCCAGTAATATTGGTGATATCTGACGACTTGATTTATATATTTATTTTTGGTAGTGACCAGTTACCAGTATAGTAAGGCTTTTTTGAATAAAAACGACCATGTATAATAAGGCTTTTTTGAATAAAAACGACCATGTATAGAAAGGCTTTTTTTAAATAAAAAAACGACCATGTATAGTAATGCTTTTTTTTTTAAAAATAAAAAAACGACCGTGAATAGTAAGGCTTTTTTTTGTTAAAAAACGACATAGTATAGTAAGGCTTTTTTCTTTTTAAAAAAACGACAAAAAAGTAAGGGTTTTTCTTTAAAAAACGACCATGTATAGTAAGGCTTAAAAAAAAAACGACATAGCATAGTAAGGCTTTTTTCTTAAAAAACGACATAGTATAGTAAGGCTTTTTTCTTAAAAAACGACATAGTATAGTAAGGCTTTTTTCTTCAAAAAACGACATAGTATAGTAAGGCTTTTTTCTTAAAAAACGACATAGTATAGTAAGGCTTTTTTCTTAAAAAAACGACATAGTACAGTAAGGCTTTTTTCTTAAAAAACGACATAGTATAGTAAGGCTTTTTTCTTAAAAAACGACATAGTATAGTAAGGCTTTTTCTCTTAAAAAACGACAGTATAGTAAGGTTTTTTTTCCGAAAAAAAAACGACATAGTATAGTAAGGCTTTTTTTCTTAAAAAACGACATAGTATAGTAAGGCTTTTTCTCTTAAAAAACGACATAGTATAGTAAGGCTTTTTCTCTTAAAAAACGACATAGTATAGTAAGGCTTTTTCTCTTAAAAAACGACAGTATAGTAAGGGTTTTTTTTTTTCTCGAAAAAAACGACATGGTATAGTAAGGCTTTTTTTCTTTAAAAACGACATAGTATAGTAAGGCTTTTTTTCGAGAAAAAAAAACGACATAGTATAGTAAGGCTTTTTTTCTTAAAAAACGACATAGTATAGTAAGGCTTTTTTTTCTTTAAAAAACGACCATGTATAGTAAGGCTTTTTTCTTGTGGTCTCTCTGACAGGATGGAGTCGGTTTGGGACCAGCTTGCGGATGAAGCGCCACCCCGACCGGTCGCCATCGTATTGGCTCGGTATGTGATGTCTCGCCTTGTTGCAGCAATCATAGCATAGTATAGTAAGGCTTTTTTCTTTAAAAACGCCATAGTATAGTAAGGCTTTTTTCTTAAAAAAAAAAAACGACAAAAAGTAAGGGTTTTTCTTTAAAAAACAACCATGTATAGTAAGGCTTTAAAAAAAGACATAGCATAGTAAGGCGTTTTTTTTCTTTAAAAAACGACAAAGTATAGTACAGCTTTTTTCTTTAAAAAAATGACATAGTATAGTACGGCTTTTTTTCGTAAAAAAATGACACAATGCATAACAAGACTTTTTTCTTAAAAAAAACGACATAGGTTAGTAAGGCTTTTTTCTTTAAAAAACGACATAGGATAGTAATGCTTTTTTCTTAAAAAACGACATAGTATAGTAAGGCTTTTTTCTTTAAAAAACGACATAGTATAGTAAGGCTTTTTTCTTAAAAAACGACATAGTATAGTAAGGCTTTTTTTCTTAAAATACGACATAGTATAGTAAGGCTTTTTTTTCTTAAAAAACGACATAGTATAGTAAGGCTTTTTTTTCTTAAAAAACGACATAGTATAGTAAGGCTTTTTTTCTTCGAAAAACGACATAGTATAGTAAGGCTTTTTTCTTAAAAAACAACACAGTATAGTAAGGCTTTTTTCTTAAAAAACGACATAGTATAGTAAGGCTTTTTTTCTTAAAAAAACGACATAGTATAGTAAGGCTTTTTTCTTTAAAAAACGACATAGTACAGTAAGGCTTTTTTCTTCAAAAACGACATAGTATAGTAAGGCTTTTTTCTTAAAAAACGACATAGTATAGTAAGGCTTTTTTCTTCAAAAAACGACATAGTATAGTACGGCTTTTTTCTTAAAAAACGACATAGTATAGTAAGGCTTTTTTCTTAAAAAAACGACATAGTACAGTAAGGCTTTTTTCTTAAAAAACGACATAGTATAGTAAGGCTTTTTTCTTAAAAAACGACATAGTATAGTAAGGCTTTTTTCTTAAAAAACAACCATGTACAGTAAGGCTTTTTTTCCCTTAAAAAAACGACATAGCATAGTAAGGCTTTTTTCTTAAAAAACGACATAGTATAGTAAGGCTTTTTTCTTAAAAAACGACATAGTATAGTAAGGCTTTTTTCTTAAAAAAATGACATAGTACAGTAAGGCTTTTTTCTTAAAAAACGACATAGTATAGTAAGGCTTTTTTCTTAAAAAACGACATAGTATAGTAAGGCTTTTTTCTTCAAAAAACGACATAGTATAGTACGGCTTTTTTCTTAAAAAACGACATAGTATAGTAAGGCTTTTTTCTTAAAAAAACGACATAGTACAGTAAGGCTTTTTTCTTAAAAAACGACATAGTATAGTAAGGCTTTTTTCTTAAAAAACGACATAGTATAGTAAGGCTTTTTCTCTTAAAAAACGACAGTATAGTAAGGCTTTTTTTCCGAAAAAAACGACATAGTATAGTAAGGCTTTTTTTCTTAAAATACGACATAGTATAGTAAGGCTTTTTTTTCTTAAAAAACGACATAGTATAGTAAGGCTTTTTTTCTTAAAAAACGACATAGTATAGTAAGGCTTTTTTTCTTAAAAAACGACATAGTATAGTAAGGCTTTTTCTCTTAAAAAACGACATAGTATAGTAAGGCTTTTTCTCTTAAAAAACAACATAGTATAGTAAGGCTTTTTCTCTTAAAAAACGACAGTATAGTAAGGGTTTTTTTTTTCTTGAAAAAAACGACATGGTATAGTAAGGCTTTTTTTCTTTAAAAACGACATAGTATAGTAAGGCTTTTTTTCGAAAAAAAAAAAACGACATAGTATAGTAAGGCTTTTTTTCGAAAAAAAAAACGACATAGTATAGTAAGGCTTTTTTCTTAAAAAACGACATAGTATAGTAAGGCTTTTTTCTTAAAAAAACGACATAGTACAGTAAGGCTTTTTTCTTAAAAAACGACATAGTATAGTAAGGCTTTTTTCTTAAAAAACGACATAGTATAGTAAGGCTTTTTCTCTTAAAAAACGACAGTATAGTAAGGCTTTTTTTCCGGAAAAAACGACATAGTATAGTAAGGCTTTTTTTCTTAAAATACGACATAGTATAGTAAGGCTTTTTTTTCTTAAAAAACGACATAGTATAGTAAGGCTTTTTTTCTTAAAAAACGACATAGTATAGTAAGGCTTTTTTTCTTAAACGACAAAGTATAGTAAGGCTTTTTCTCTTAAAAAACGACATAGTATAGTAAGGCTTTTTTTCTTAAAAAACGACATAGTATAGTAAGGCTTTTTCTCTTAAAAAACGACAGTATAGTAAGGGTTTTTTTTTTCTCGAAAAAAACGACATGGTATAGTAAGGCTTTTTTTCTTTAAAAACGACATAGTATAGTAAGGCTTTTTTTCGAAGAAAAAAAACGACATAGTATAGTAAGGCTTTTTTTCTTAAAAAACGACATAGTATAGTAAGGCTTTTTTTTCTTTAAAAAATGACCATGTATAGTAAGGCTTTTTTCTTGTGGTCTCTCTGACAGGATGGAGTCGGTTTGGGACCAGCTTGCGGATGAAGCGCCACCCCGACCGGTCGCCATCGTATTGGCTCGGTATGTGATGTCTCGCCTTGTTGCAGCAATCATAGCATAGTATAGTAAGGCTTTTTTCTTTAAAAACGCCATAGTATAGTAAGGCTTTTTTCTTAAAAAAAAAAACGACAAAAAGTAAGGGTTTTTCTTTAAAAAACAACCATGTATAGTAAGGCTTTAAAAAAAAGACATAGCATAGTAAGGCGTTTTTTTTCTTTAAAAAACGACATAGTATAGTACAGCTTTTTTCTTTAAAAAAATGACATAGTATAGTACGGCTTTTTTTCGTAAAAAAATGACACAATGCATAACAAGGCTTTTTTCTTAAAAAAAACGACATAGGTTAGTAAGGCTTTTTTCTTTAAAAAACGACATAGGATAGTAATGCTTTTTTCTTAAAAAACGACATAGTATAGTAAGGCTTTTTTCTTTAAAAAACGACATAGTATAGTAAGGCTTTTTTCTTAAAAAACGACATAGTATAGTAAGGCTTTTTTTCTTAAAATACGACATAGTATAGTAAGGCTTTTTTTTCTTAAAAAACGACATAGTATAGTAAGGCTTTTTTTTCTTAAAAAACGACATAGTATAGTAAGGCTTTTTTTCTTCGAAAAACGACATAGTACAGTAAGGCTTTTTTCTTAAAAAACGACATAGTATAGTAAGGCTTTTTTCTTAAAAAACGACATAGTATAGTAAGGCTTTTTTCTTAAAAAACAACCATGTACAGTCAGGCTTTTTTTCCCTTAAAAAACGACATAGCATAGTAAGGCTTTTTTCTTAAAAAACGACATAGTATAGTAAGGCTTTTTTTCTTCAAAAAACGACATAGTATAGTACGGCTTTTTTCTTAAAAAACGACATAGTATAGTAAGGCTTTTTTCTTAAAAAAACGACATAGTACAGTAAGGCTTTTTTCTTAAAAAACGACATAGTATAGTAAGGCTTTTTTCTTAAAAAACGACATAGTATAGTAAGGCTTTTTTCTTAAAAAACAACCATGTACAGTCAGGCTTTTTTTCCCTTAAAAAACGACATAGCATAGTAAGGCTTTTTTCTTAAAAAACGACATAGTATAGTAAGGCTTTTTTCTTAAAAAACGACATAGTATAGTAAGGCTTTTTTCTTAAAAAAATGACATAGTACAGTAAGGCTTTTTTCTTAAAAAACGACATAGTATAGTAAGGCTTTTTTCTTAAAAAACGACATAGTATAGTAAGGCTTTTCTTCAAAAAACGACATAGTATAGTACGGCTTTTTTCTTAAAAAACGACATAGTATAGTAAGGCTTTTTTCTTAAAAAAACGACATAGTACAGTAAGGCTTTTTTCTTAAAAAACGACATAGTATAGTAAGGCTTTTTTTCTTAAAAAACGACATAGTATAGTAAGGCTTTTTCTCTTAAAAAACGACATAGTATAGTAAGGCTTTTTCTCTTAAAAAACGACATAGTATAGTAAGGCTTTTTCTCTTAAAAAACGACAGTATAGTAAGGGTTTTCTTTTTCTTGAAAAAAACGACATGGTATAGTAAGGCTTTTTTTCTTTAAAAACGACATAGTATAGTAAGGCTTTTTTTCGAAAAAAAAAACGACATAGTATAGTAAGGCTTTTTTTCGAAAAAAAAACGACATAGTATAGTAAGGCTTTTTTCTTAAAAAAACGACATAGTACAGTAAGGCTTTTTTCTTAAAAAACGACATAGTATAGTAAGGCTTTTTTCTTAAAAAACGACATAGTATAGTAAGGCTTTTTCTCTTAAAAAACGACAGTATAGTAAGGCTTTTTTTCCGGAAAAAACGACATAGTATAGTAAGGCTTTTTTTCTTAAAATACGACATAGTATAGTAAGGCTTTTTTTTCTTAAAAAACGACATAGTATAGTAAGGCTTTTTTTCTTAAAAAACGACATAGTATAGTAAGGCTTTTTTTCTTAAACGACAAAGTATAGTAAGGCTTTTTCTCTTAAAAAACGACATAGTATAGTAAGGCTTTTTTTCTTAAAAAACGACATAGTATAGTAAGGCTTTTTCTCTTAAAAAATGACAGTATAGTAAGGGTTTTTTTTTCTCGAAAAAAACGACATGGTATAGTAAGGCTTTTTTTCTTTAAAAACGACATAGTATAGTAAGGCTTTTTTTCGAAGAAAAAAAACGACATAGTATAGTAAGGCTTTTTTTTCTTTAAAAAACGACCATGTATAGTAAGGCTTTTTTCTTGTGGTCTCTCTGACAGGATGGAGTCGGTTTGGGACCAGCTTGCGGATGAAGCGCCACCCCGACCGGTCGCCCTCGTATTGGCTCGGTATGTGATGTCTCGCCTTGTTGCAGCAATCATAGCATAGTATAGTAAGGCTTTTTTCTTTAAAAACGCCATCGTATAGTAAGGCTTTTTTCTTTAAAAAAAACGACAAAAAGTAAGGGTTTTTCTTTAAAAAACAACCATGTATAGTAAGGCTTTAAAAAAAAGACATAGCATAGTAAGGCGTTTTTTTTTCTCTAAAAAACGACATAGTATAGTACAGCTTTTTTCTTTAAAAAAATGACATAGTATAGTACGGCTTTTTTTCGTAAAAAAATGACACAATGCATAACAAGGCTTTTTTCTTAAAAAAAAACGACATAGGATAGTAAGGCTTTTTTCTTTAAAAAACGACATAGGATAGTAATGCTTTTTTCTTAAAAAGCGACATAGTATAGTAAGGCTTTTTTCTTTAAAAAACGACATAGTATAGTAAGGCTTTTTTCTTAAAAAACGACATAGTATAGTAAGGCTTTTTTTCTTAAAAAACGACATAGTATAGTAAGGCGTTTTTCTTCGAAAAAAACGACAAAGTATGGCAAGGCTTTTTTCTTTAAAAAAACGACATAGGTTAGTAAGGCTTTTTTTTTTTTAATGACCGTGTATCGTAAGGTGGTTTTCTTTAAAAAATGACCATGTATAGTAAGGCTTTTTTCTTGTGGTCTCTCTGACAGGATGGAGTCGGTTTGGGACCAGCTTGCGGATGAAGCGCCACCCCGACCGGTCGCCCTCGTATTGGCTCGGTATGTGATGTCTCGCCTTGTTGCAGCAATCATAGCATAGTATAGTAAGGCTTTTTTCTTTAAAAACGCCATCGTATAGTAAGGCTTTTTTCTTTAAAAAAAACGACAAAAAGTAAGGGTTTTTCTTTAAAAAACAACCATGTATAGTAAGGCTTTAAAAAAAAGACATAGCATAGTAAGGCGTTTTTTTTTTCTCTAAAAAACGACATAGTATAGTACAGCTTTTTTCTTTAAAAAAATGACATAGTATAGTACGGCTTTTTTTCGTAAAAAAATGACACAATGCATAACAAGGCTTTTTTCTTAAAAAAAAACGACATAGGATAGTAAGGCTTTTTTCTTTAAAAAACGACATAGGATAGTAATGCTTTTTTCTTAAAAAGCGACATAGTATAGTAAGGCTTTTTTCTTTAAAAAACGACATAGTATAGTAAGGCTTTTTTCTTAAAAAACGACATAGTATAGTAAGGCTTTTTTTCTTAAAAAACGACATAGTATAGTAAGGCGTTTTTCTTCGAAAAAAACGACAAAGTATGGCAAGGCTTTTTTCTTTAAAAAAACGACATAGGTTAGTAAGGCTTTTTTTTTTTAATGACCGTGTATCGTAAGGTGGTTTTCTTTAAAAAATGACCATGTATAGTAAGGCTTTTTTCTTGTGGTCTCTCTGACAGGATGGAGTAGGTTTGGGACCAGCTTGCGGATGAAGCGCCGCCCCGACCGATCGGTATGTGATGTCTCGCCTTGTTGCAGCGATCATAGTGCGTATGCATAGCCACATCCCCTTACAAAAAACTTTTTTGAATTAATTTTTTTCTTCTTCTTATAAATCAAAGTCAAGGTCACATAATAGAACAAGAGATACTTTGCTGTCAACTTTTATTTTTATTTTTTCAGATTAGTGACAAAGGCAAAAATGGATGACTTGTGGGATGGATAGTCTTCCAATGAAAAGGTTTCCCAAACTGTGGAGAGCGAGGACACCTAAAGACAAAAAAGTAAGTTTAAAAGAGACATTGATGTTGCTGTGCAGAAAATATTTGTTTTCCTTTGTTTTTCTTAGACTCACCCGTGGATGTAGGATGTAGATTTCACCAGGTGGCTGACTTGGCCTCAATAGTAGAGCACCAACTTGCGATACAAAAGGTAATCGGTTGGATTCCCCGCCTCCTCCAACTTCTCACTTTTCAGGTCAAATAAAAACCCAGTGGGCAGGGCTGTACTTTTTGGGGAGGTGGCTTACACACTTAGTCAATTGAGTCGAGCGCCATCCTACCGAAAAGACTTGGCCGTTCCAAGTTTAGTGGGTGTGTGGGTGGGCCCCTTGGCGCACACAGTAGAGTATGCGCCTACCACCGAGTGGAAGCTGGTTCGCGTCCCGCAGACGTACTCTTGGTGCCTCTCCCCGCCTTCGGCGGGGAGAGACACCTGCGACATGAGAATAATTACCTTTTACTAAATAAAACTTTAAAAATTAAATTTTACATTTAATCATTACATCAAAGACACTGGCTATTAGCTAGGATTTCAAATAGGCCACTTAAAAAGTTTTATTAGGGAGGTGGCTTGCACACTTAGCCAAATTACTCCAGCGCCCTCTTACCGAAAAGACTTGGCCGTTCCAAGTTTAGTGGGTGTGTGGGTGGGCCCCTTGGCGCACACAGTAGAGTATGCGCCTACCACCGAGTGGAAGCTGGTTCGCGTCCCGCCGACGTACTCTTGGTGCCTCTCCCCGCCTTCGGCGGGGAGAGACACCTGCGACATGAGAATACTTACCTTTTACTAAAAAATACTTTAAAAATTAAATTTTACATTTAATCATTACATCAAAGACACTGGCTATTAGCCAGGATTTCAAATAGGCCACTTAAAAACTTTTATTGGGCAGGACAATGCCGAGTAGGGAGGTGGCTTGCACACTTAGTCAATTGAGTCGAGCGCCATCCTACCGAAAAGACCTGGCCAGTCCAAGTTTAGCCCAAGGTGAGAGGGCCCTTTAGCGCACACAATAGAGTGTGCGCCTACCACCGAGTGGAAGCTGGTTCGCGTCCCGCAGACGTACCTGTGACAAAACACATAATACCTTTTACTAAAAAAAACTGAAAATATTTTTAAATTTCACATTTAGCTCATTACACTAAAATTTGTTAAAATAATTAGCCTACAAAATCAAAAGACACTAGCTATTTGCCAGTAATTCAAATAAGCCTGTCACGGGTGAGGCGAGCGCTCGTTTACTTGCCGAGTGGGCGTCACTCGGTCGGCTGCACCCCGTTCTTCTCCTCCTGCTCCTCTTCCACGATGTCCAATGCATCTTTCATGACACAAAGACAATTATTTCTCAACAGTGCCCAAGATGACAACATTATCTTTACGGTGGCGACACGGTTTTCAACCTGGCATGACAAAGGCGGTGGCGACATGCATCTGTCCTAACTGCTCCTGCGGGCAGTCAGCAAGCTCTTCCCGACTGGACGCCGTGAATGACATAAAGGTCACGTGGTCAAAGTGATGATGTCGACGACGATGACATTCGGACTTACAGATCAGTGAGGATTTGCCATCCGGCAAAGTCGTCCGCCTGCATCTGCGGGAGCCATCCAAAAGCATGACCGTCAGCCTCCGCTCACTGGGGCGCCGGAGACTCCTGGATGAAGGCGCAATCCGGGTTGCGCCGGTACGAGTCTGTCAACAAACAAGGCAAGGCATGAACTTGTGGGGAACATTTCCTCCATGTTGTAGCTTACATTCAACAAATTTCTTGTATGTACACGAGCCTTGTGAGGATGAGCCAGAAGCCAAGATTCATTCATTATGTATATAATAAAGTCAAATATGACTATTATTGCTCAAATGCCTCACAATGCGTTTTTTGTATTTTTAAAGAACAAAGCCTTACTATACTATGTCGTTTTTTATAAACAAAGCCTTGTTATACATTGTCATTTTTTTTAACGAAAAAAAGCCTTACTATGTCGTTTTTTAAGAAAAAAAGCCTCACTAGTTTTTTTAAGAAAAAAGCCTTACTATACTATGTCGTTTTTTTAAAGAAAAAAGCCTTACTATACTATGTCGTTTTTTTTTAAGAAAAAAGCCTTACTATACTAAGTCATTGTTTTAAGAAAAAAGCCTAACTATACTAAGTCGTTTTATTACGAAAAAAGCCTTACTATACTATGTCGTTTTTTAAAGAAAAAAAGCCTTACTATACTATGTCGTTTTTTACGGAAAAAGCCTAACTATACCATGTCGTTTTTTAAGAAAAAAAAGCCTTACTATACTATGTCATTTTTTAAGAAAAAAAGCCTCACTATACTATGTCGTTTTTTAAGAAAAAAAGCCTTACTATACTATGTCGTTTTTTTTAAAAAAAAGCCTTACTATACTATGTCGTTTTTTAAGAAAAAAGCCTGACTATACTATGTCGTTTTTTTAACGAAAAAAAGCCTTACTATACTATGTCGTTTTTTTAACGAAAAAAAGCCTTACTATACTATGTCGTTTTTTTAATTTAAAAAGCCTTACTATACCATGTCGTTTTTTAAGAAAAAAGCCTTACTATACTATTCCATTTTTTAAAGAAAAAAGCCTTACTATACTATGTCATTTTTTAAGAAAAAATAGCCTCACTATACTATGTCGTTTTTTAAGAAAAAAAGCCTTACTATACTATGTCGTTTTTTTAACGAAAAAAAGCCTTACTATACTATGTCGTTTTTAATTTAAAAAGCCTTACTATACCATGTCGTTTTTTAAGAAAAAAAAAGCCTTACTATACTATGTCGTTTTTTAAAGAAAAAAGCCTTACTATACTATGTCGTTTTTTTAAAGAAAAAAAGCCTTACTATACTAAGTCATTGTTTTAAGAAAAAAGCCTAACTATACTAAGTCGTTTTATTACGAAAAAAGCCTTACTATACTATGTCGTTTTTTAAAGAAAAAAGCCTTACTATACTATGCCATTTTTTAAAGAAAAAAGCCTTACTATACTATGTCGTTTTTTACGGAAAAAGCCTAACTATACTATGTCATTTTTTAAGAAAAAAAGCCTCACTATACTACGTCGTTTTTTAAGAAAAAAAGCCTTACTATACTATGTCGTTTTTTAATTTAAAAAGCCTTACTATACCATGTCGTTTTTAAAGAAAAAAAAGCCTTACTATACTATGTCGTTTTTTAAGAAAAAAAGCCTTACTATACTATGTCGTTTTTTAAAGAAAAAAGCCTTACTATACTATGTCGTTTTTTACGGAAAAAGCCTAACTATAATATGTCGTTTTTTAAGAAAAAAAAAGCCTTACTATACTATGTCATTTTTTAAAGAAAAAAGCCTTACTATACTATGTCGTTTTTTAAGAAAAAAAAGCCTTACTATACTATGTCGTTTTTTAAGAAAAAAAGCCTTACTATACTATGTCGTTTTTTAATTTAAAAAGCCTTACTATACCATGTCGTTTTTAAAGAAAAAAATGCCTTACTATACTATGTCGTTTTTTAAGAAAAAAGCCTGACTATACTATGTCGTTTTTTTAACGAAAAAAAGCCTTACTATACTATGTCGTTTTTTAATTTAAAAAGCCTTACTATACCATGTCGTTTTTTAAGAAAAAAGCCTTACTATACTATTCCATTTTTTAAAGAAAAAAGCCTTACTATACTATGTCGTTTTTTACGGAAAAAGCTTAACTATACTATGTCGTTTTTTAAGAAAAAAAGCCTTACTATACTATGTCATTTTTTAAGAAAAAATAGCCTCACTATACTATGTCGTTTTTTAAGAAAAAAAGCCTTACTATACTATGTCGTTTTTTTAACGAAAAAAAGCCTTACTATACTATGTCGTTTTTTTAACGAAAAAAAGCCTTATTATACTATGTCGTTTTTAATTTAAAAAGCCTTACTATACTATGTCGTTTTTTAAAGAAAAAAGCCTTACTATACTATGTCGTTTTTTTAAAGAAAAAAAGCCTTACTATACTAAGTCATTGTTTTAAGAAAAAAGCCTAACTATACTAAGTCGTTTTATTACGAAAAAAGCCTTACTATACTATGTCGTTTTTTAAAGAAAAAAGCCTTACTATACTATGCCATTTTTTAAAGAAAAAAGCCTTACTATACTATGTCGTTTTTTACGGAAAAAGCCTAACTATACTATGTCATTTTTTAAGAAAAAAAGCCTCACTATACTACGTCGTTTTTTAAGAAAAAAAGCCTTACTATACTATGTCGTTTTTTAATTTAAAAAGCCTTACTATACCATGTCGTTTTTAAAGAAAAAAAAGCCTTACTATACTATGTCGTTTTTTAAGAAAAAAAAGCCTTACTATACTATGTCATTTTTTAAAGAAAAAAGCCTTACTATACTATGTCGTTTTTTACGGAAAAAGCCTAACTATAATATGTCGTTTTTTAAGAAAAAAAAAAGCCTTACTATACTATGTCATTTTTTAAAGAAAAAAGCCTTACTATACTATGTCATTTTTTAAGAAAAAAGCCTTACTATACTATGTCGTTTTTTAAAGAAAAAAGCCTTACTATACTATGTCGTTTTTTAAAGAAAAAAGCCTTATTATACTATGTCGTTTCTTACGGAAAAAGCCTAACTATACTATGTCGTTTTTTAAGAAAAAAAAGCCTTACTATACTATGTCATTTTTTAAGAAAAAAAGCCTCACTATACTATGTCGTTTTTTAAGAAAAAAAGCCTTACTATACTATGTCGTTTTTTAATTTAAAAAGCCTTACTATACCATGTCGTTTTTAAAGAAAAAAATGCCTTACTATACTATGTCGTTTTTTAAGAAAAAAGCCTGACTATACTATGTCGTTTTTTTAACGAAAAAAAGCCTTACTATACTATGTCGTTTTTTAATTTAAAAAGCCTTACTATACCATGTCGTTTTTTAAGAAAAAAGCCTTACTCTACTATTCCATTTTTTAAAGAAAAAAGCCTTACTATACTATGTCGTTTTTTACGGAAAAAGCTTAACTATACTATGTCGTTTTTTAAGAAAAAAAGCCTTACTATACTATGTCATTTTTTAAGAAAAAATAGCCTCACTATACTATGTCGTTTTTTAAGAAAAAAAGCCTTACTATACTATGTCGTTTTTTTAACGAAAAAAAGCCTTACTATACTATGTCGTTTTTAATTTAAAAAGCCTTACTATACCATGTCGTTTTTTAAGAAAAAAAAGCCTTACTATACTATGTCGTTTTTTAAAGAAAAAAGCCTTACTATACTATGTCGTTTTTTTAAAGACAAAAAGCCTTACTATACTAAGTCATTGTTTTAAGAAAAAAGCCTAACTATACTAAGTCGTTTTATTACGAAAAAAGCCTTACTATACTATGTCGTTTTTTACGGAAAAAGCCTAACTATACTATGTCGTTTTTTAAGAAAAAAAAAAGCCTTACTATACTATGTCATTTTTTAAGAAAAAAGCCTTACTATACTATGTCGTTTTTTTAAGAAAAAAGCCTTACTATACTATGTCATTTTTTAAGAAAAAAGCCTTACTATACTATGTCGTTTTTTAAAGAAAAAAGCCTTACTATACTGTCGTTTTTTAAAGAAAAAAGCCTTACTATACTATGCCATTTTTTAAAGAAAAAAGCCTTACTATTCTATGTCGTTTCTTACGGAAAAAGCCTAACTATACTATGTCGTTTTTTAAGAAAAAAAAGCCTTACTATACTATGTCATTTTTTAAGAAAAAAAGCCTCACTATACTATGTCGTTTTTTAAGAAAAAAAGCCTTACTATACTATGTCGTTTTTTAATTTAAAAAGCCTTACTATACCATGTCGTTTTTAAAGAAAAAAAAGCCTTACTATACTATGTCGTTTTTTTAAGAAAAAAGCCTTACTATACTATGTCATTTTTTAAGAAAAAAGCCTTACTATACTATGTCGTTTTTTAAAGAAAAAAGCCTTTCTATACTATGTCGTTTTTTAAAGAAAAAAGCCTTACTATACTATGTCGTTTTTTAAGAAAAAAAGCCTTACTATACTATGTCGTTTTTTAAGAAAAAAGCCTTACTATACTATGTCGTTTTTTAAGAAAAAAGCCTTACTGTACTATGTCGTTTTTTTAAGAAAAAAGCCTTACTATACTATGTCGTTTTTTAAGAAAAAAGCCGTACTATACTATGTCGTTTTTTGAAGAAAAAAGCCTTACTATACTATGTCGTTTTTTAAGAAAAAAGCTTAACTATACTATGTCGTTTTTTAAGAAAAAAAGCCTTACTATACTATGTCATTTTTTAAGAAAAAATAGCCTCACTATACTATGTCGTTTTTTAAGAAAAAAAGCCTTACTATACTATGTCGTTTTTTTAACGAAAAAAAGCCTTACTATACTATGTCGTTTTTTTAACGAAAAAAAGCCTTATTATACTATGTCGTTTTTAATTTAAAAAGCCTTACTATACTATGTCGTTTTTTAAAGAAAAAAGCCTTACTATACTATGTCGTTTTTTTAAAGAAAAAAAGCCTTACTATACTAAGTCATTGTTTTAAGAAAAAAGCCTAACTATACTAAGTCGTTTTATTACGAAAAAAGCCTTACTATACTATGTCGTTTTTTAAAGAAAAAAGCCTTACTATACTATGCCATTTTTTAAAGAAAAAAGCCTTACTATACTATGTCGTTTTTTACGGAAAAAGCCTAACTATACTATGTCATTTTTTAAGAAAAAAAGCCTCACTATACTACGTCGTTTTTTAAGAAAAAAAGCCTTACTATACTATGTCGTTTTTTAATTTAAAAAGCCTTACTATACCATGTCGTTTTTAAAGAAAAAAAAGCCTTACTATACTATGTCGTTTTTTAAGAAAAAAAAGCCTTACTATACTATGTCATTTTTTAAAGAAAAAAGCCTTACTATACTATGTCGTTTTTTACGGAAAAAGCCTAACTATAATATGTCGTTTTTTAAGAAAAAAAAAAGCCTTACTATACTATGTCATTTTTTAAAGAAAAAAGCCTTACTATACTATGTCATTTTTTAAGAAAAAAGCCTTACTATACTATGTCGTTTTTTAAAGAAAAAAGCCTTACTATACTATGTCGTTTTTTAAAGAAAAAAGCCTTATTATACTATGTCGTTTCTTACGGAAAAAGCCTAACTATACTATGTCGTTTTTTAAGAAAAAAAAGCCTTACTATACTATGTCATTTTTTAAGAAAAAAAGCCTCACTATACTATGTCGTTTTTTAATTTAAAAAGCCTTACTATACCATGTCGTTTTTAAAGAAAAAAATGCCTTACTATACTATGTCGTTTTTTAAGAAAAAAGCCTGACTATACTATGTCGTTTTTTTAACGAAAAAAAGCCTTACTATACTATGTCGTTTTTTAATTTAAAAAGCCTTACTATACCATGTCGTTTTTTAAGAAAAAAGCCTTACTCTACTATTCCATTTTTTAAAGAAAAAAGCCTTACTATACTATGTCGTTTTTTACGGAAAAAGCTTAACTATACTATGTCGTTTTTTAAGAAAAAAAGCCTTACTATACTATGTCATTTTTTAAGAAAAAATAGCCTCACTATACTATGTCGTTTTTTAAGAAAAAAAGCCTTACTATACTATGTCGTTTTTTTAACGAAAAAAAGCCTTACTATACTATGTCGTTTTTAATTTAAAAAGCCTTACTATACCATGTCGTTTTTTAAGAAAAAAAAGCCTTACTATACTATGTCGTTTTTTAAAGAAAAAAGCCTTACTATACTATGTCGTTTTTTTAAAGACAAAAAGCCTTACTATACTAAGTCATTGTTTTAAGAAAAAAGCCTAACTATACTAAGTCGTTTTATTACGAAAAAAGCCTTACTATACTATGTCGTTTTTTACGGAAAAAGCCTAACTATACTATGTCGTTTTTTAAGAAAAAAAAAAGCCTTACTATACTATGTCATTTTTTAAGAAAAAAGCCTTACTATACTATGTCGTTTTTTTAAGAAAAAAGCCTTACTATACTATGTCATTTTTTAAGAAAAAAGCCTTACTATACTATGTCGTTTTTTAAAGAAAAAAGCCTTACTATACTGTCGTTTTTTAAAGAAAAAAGCCTTACTATACTATGCCATTTTTTAAAGAAAAAAGCCTTACTATTCTATGTCGTTTCTTACGGAAAAAGCCTAACTATACTATGTCGTTTTTTAAGAAAAAAAAGCCTTACTATACTATGTCATTTTTTAAGAAAAAAAGCCTCACTATACTATGTCGTTTTTTAAGAAAAAAAGCCTTACTATACTATGTCGTTTTTTAATTTAAAAAGCCTTACTATACCATGTCGTTTTTAAAGAAAAAAAAGCCTTACTATACTATGTCGTTTTTTTAAGAAAAAAGCCTTACTATACTATGTCATTTTTTAAGAAAAAAGCCTTACTATACTATGTCGTTTTTTAAAGAAAAAAGCCTTTCTATACTATGTCGTTTTTTAAAGAAAAAAGCCTTACTATACTATGCCATTTTTTAAAGAAAAAAGCCTTACTATACTATGTCGTTTCTTACGGAAAAAGCCTAACTATACTATGTCGTTTTTTAAGAAAAAAAAGCCTTACTATACTATGTCGTTTTTTTAACGAAAAAAAGCCTTACTATACTATGTCGTTTTTAATTTAAAAAGCCTTACTATACCATGTCGTTTTTTAAGAAAAAAAGCCTTACTATACTATGTCGTTTTTTTAATTTAAAAAGCCTTACTATACCATGTCGTTTTTAAAGAAAAAAAAAGCCTTACTATACTATGTCGTTTTTTAAGAAAAAAAAAGCCTTACTATACTATGTCATTTTTTAAAGAAAAAAAGCCTTACTATACATGGTCATTATTGAAGACCCGGCGGATGAGTGGTGAGCACATTGGCCTCAGTGGGGGTCCAGGGTTCAAATCCAGGATGGTCCACCTGTGAGGAGTTTTTGAAAAAAAGCCTGATTTTACACGGTCCTTTTTTTACGAATAAAAGCCGTACTATATACATTTCTCATTTTTATGAGGAAAAAAACCCTTACTTTAGGGGGGGCCAGTGGTTGAGTGGTTTCCACGTCGACATCACAGTGGGGGTCCTGGGTTAAAATCCCAGATGGTTCACCTGTGTGCAGTTTGCGAAAAAAAAGCCTTACTATACATGGTCATTTTTTAACAAAAAAGCCTTTTAAAGAAAAAAAAAGGCTTACTATACTGTCATCTTTTAAGAAAAAAAGCCTTACTATACTGTGTCATTTTTTAAGAAAAAAAGCCTTACTTTACTATGTCGTTTTTTACGAAAAAAAGCCTTACTATACTATGTCGTTTTTTAAGAAAAAAGCCTTACTATACTATGTCGTTTTTAAAGAAAAAAAGCCTTACTATACTATGTCGTTTCTTAAAGAAAAAAAGCCTTACTATACTGTCGTTTTTTAAGAAAAAAGCCTTACTATACTATGTCGTTTTTTAAAGAAAAAAAGCCTTACTATACTATGTCGTTTTTTAGGGAAAAAGCCTAACTATACCATGTCGTTTTTTAAGAAAAAAAAGCCTTACTATACTATGTCATTTTTTAAGAAAAAAAGCCTCACTATACTATGTCGTTTTTTAAGAAAAAAAGCCTTACTATACTATGTCGTTTTTTTAAAAAAAAGCCTTACTATACTATGTCGTTTTTTAAGAAAAAAGCCTGACTATACTATGTCGTTTTTTTAACGAAAAAAAGCCTTACTATACTATGTCGTTTTTTAATTTAAAAAGCCTTACTATACCATGTCGTTTTTTAAGAAAAAAGCCTTACTACACTATTCCATTTTTTAAAGAAAAAAGCCTTACTATACTATGTTGTTTTTTACAGAAAAAGCTTAACTATACTATGTCGTTTTTTAAGAAAAAAAGCCTTACTATACTATGTCGTTTTTTACGGAAAAAGCCTAACTATACCATGTCGTTTTTTAAGAAAAAAAAGCCTTACTATACTATGTCATTTTTTAAGAAAAAAAGCCTCACTATACTATGTCGTTTTTTAAGAAAAAAAGCCTTACTATACTATGTCGTTTTTTTTTTTAAAAGCCTTACTATACTATGTCGTTTTTTAAGAAAAAAGCCTGACTATACTATGTCGTTTTTTTAACGAAAAAAAGCCTTACTATACTATGTCGTTTTTTAATTTAAAAAGCCTTACTATACCATGTCGTTTTTTAAGAAAAAAGCCTTACTATACTATTCCATTTTTTAAAGAAAAAAGCCTTACTATACTATGTCGTTTTTTACGGAAAAAGCTTAACTATACTATGTCGTTTTTTAAGAAAAAAAGCCTTACTATACTATGTCATTTTTTAAGAAAAAATAGCCTCACTATACTATGTCGTTTTTTAAGAAAAAAAGCCTTACTATACTATGTCATTTTTTAAGAAAAAATAGCCTCACTATACTATGTCGTTTTTTAAGAAAAAAAGCCTTACTATTCTATGTCGTTTTTTTAACGAAAAAAAGCCTTACTATACTATGTCGTTTTTAATTTAAAAAGCCTTACTATACCATGTCGTTTTTTAAGAAAAAAAGCCTTACTATACTATGTCGTTTTTTAAAGAAAAAAAGCCTTACTATACTAAGTCATTGTTTTAAGAAAAAAGCCTAACTATACTGTCGTTTTTTTACGAAAAAAGCCTTACTATACTATGTCGTTTTTTAAAGAAAAAAGCCTTACTATACTATGCCATTTTTTAAAGAAAAAAGCCTTACTATACTATGTCGTTTTTTAATTTAAAAAGCCTTACTATACCATGTCGTTTTTAAAGAAAAAAGCCTTACTATACTATGTCGTTTTTTAAGAAAAAAAAAGCCTTACTATACTATGTCATTTTTTAAAGAAAAAAGCCTTACTATACTATGTCGTTTTTTACGGAAAAAGCCTAACTATACTGTCGTTTTTTAAGAAAAAAAAAAGCCTTACTATACTATGTCATTTTTTAAGAAAAAAGAATTACTATACTATGTCGTTTTTTTAAGAAAAAAGCCTTACTATACTATGTCATTTTTTAAGAAAAAAGCCTTACTATACTATGTTGTTTTTGAAAGAAAAAAGCCTTACTATACTATGTCGTTTTTTAAAGAAAATAGCCTTACTATACTATGCCATTTTTTAAAGACAAAAGCCTTACTATACTATGTCGTTTCTTACGGAAAAAGCCTAACTATACTATGTCGTTTTTTAAGAAAAAAAAGCCTTACTATACTATGTCATTTTTTAAGAAAAAAAGCCTCACTATACTATGTCGTTTTTTAAAGAAAAAAAGCCTTACTATACTATGTCGTTTTTTAATTTAAAAAGCCTTACTATACCATGTCGTTTTTAAAGAAAAAAAAGCCTTACTATACTATGTCGTTTTTTAAGAAAAAAAAAGCCTTACTATACTATGTCATTTTTTAAAGAAAAAAGCCTTACTATACTATGTCGTTTTTTAAGAAAAAAAAAAGCCTTACTATACTATGTCATTTTTTTAAGAAAAAAAGCCTCACTATACTATGTCGTTTTTTAATTTAAAAAGCCTTACTATACCATGTCGTTTTTAAAGAAAAAAAAGCCTTACTATACTATGTCGTTTTTTAAGAAAAAAAAGCCTTACTATACTATGTCATTTTTTAAAGAAAAAAGCCTTACTATACTATGTCGTTTTTTAAGAAAAAAAAAAAGCCTTACTATACTATGTCATTTTTTAAAGAAAAAAAGCCTTACTATACATGGTCATTTTTGAAGACCCGGCGGATGAGTGGTGAGCACATCGGCCTCAGTGGGGGTCCAGGGTTCAAATCCAGGATGGTCCACCTGTGTGGAGTTTTTGAAAAAAAGCCTGATTTTACACGGTCATTTTTTTACGAATAAAAGCCTTACTATATACATTTCTCATTTTTATGAGGAAAAAAACCCTTACTTTAGGGGGGGCCAGTGGTTGAGTGGTTTCCACGTCGACATCACAGTGGGGGTCCTGGGTTAAAATCCCAGATGGTTCACCTGTGTGCAGTTTGCGAAAAAAAAGCCTTACTATACATGGTCATTTTTTAACAAAAAAGCCTTTTAAAGAAAAAAAAAGGCTTACTATACTGTCATCTTTTAAGAAAAAAAGCCTTACTATACTGTGTCATTTTTTAAGAAAAAAAGCCTTACTTTACTATGTCGTTTTTTACGAAAAAAAAGCCTTACTATACTATGTCGTTTTTTAAGAAAAAAGCCTTACTATACTATGTCGTTTTTAAAGAAAAAAAAAGCCTTACTATACTATGTCGTTTTTAAGAAAAAAAGCCTTACTATACTATGTGGTTTTTAAAGAAAAAAAGCCTTACTATACTATGTTGTTTTTAAAGAAAAAAAGCCTTACTATACTATGTCGTTTCTTAAAGAAAAAAAGCCTTACTATACTATGTCATTTTTTAAAGGAAAAAAAAGCCTTACTATACTGTCGTTTTTTTAAGAAAAAAGCCTTACTATACTGTTGTTTTTTAAGAAAAAAGCCTTGCTATACTATGTCGTTTTTTTACGAGAAAAAGCCTTACTATACTATGTCGTTTTTTAAAGAAAAAAAGCCTTACTATACTAAGTCATTGTTTTAAGAAAAAAGCCTAACTATACTGTCGTTTTTTTACGAAAAAAGCCTTACTATACTATGTCGTTTTTTAAAGAAAAAAGCCTTACTATACTATGCCATTTTTTAAAGAAAAAAGCCTTACTATACTATGTCGTTTTTTAATTTAAAAAGCCTTACTATACCATGTCGTTTTTAAAGAAAAAAGCCTTACTATACTATGTCGTTTTTTAAGAAAAAAAAAGCCTTACTATACTATGTCATTTTTTAAAGAAAAAAGCCTTACTATACTATGTCGTTTTTTACGGAAAAAGCCTAACTATACTGTCGTTTTTTAAGAAAAAAAAAAGCCTTACTATACTATGTCATTTTTTAAGAAAAAAGAATTACTATACTATGTCGTTTTTTTAAGAAAAAAGCCTTACTATACTATGTCATTTTTTAAGAAAAAAGCCTTACTATACTATGTTGTTTTTGAAAGAAAAAAGCCTTACTATACTATGTCGTTTTTTAAAGAAAATAGCCTTACTATACTATGCCATTTTTTAAAGACAAAAGCCTTACTATACTATGTCGTTTCTTACGGAAAAAGCCTAACTATACTATGTCGTTTTTTAAGAAAAAAAAGCCTTACTATACTATGTCATTTTTTAAGAAAAAAAGCCTCACTATACTATGTCGTTTTTTAAAGAAAAAAAGCCTTACTATACTATGTCGTTTTTTAATTTAAAAAGCCTTACTATACCATGTCGTTTTTAAAGAAAAAAAAGCCTTACTATACTATGTCGTTTTTTAAGAAAAAAAAAGCCTTACTATACTATGTCATTTTTTAAAGAAAAAAGCCTTACTATACTATGTCGTTTTTTAAGAAAAAAAAAAGCCTTACTATACTATGTCATTTTTTTAAGAAAAAAAGCCTCACTATACTATGTCGTTTTTTAATTTAAAAAGCCTTACTATACCATGTCGTTTTTAAAGAAAAAAAAGCCTTACTATACTATGTCGTTTTTTAAGAAAAAAAAGCCTTACTATACTATGTCATTTTTTAAAGAAAAAAGCCTTACTATACTATGTCGTTTTTTAAGAAAAAAAAAAAGCCTTACTATACTATGTCATTTTTTAAAGAAAAAAAGCCTTACTATACATGGTCATTTTTGAAGACCCGGCGGATGAGTGGTGAGCACATCGGCCTCAGTGGGGGTCCAGGGTTCAAATCCAGGATGGTCCACCTGTGTGGAGTTTTTGAAAAAAAGCCTGATTTTACACGGTCATTTTTTTACGAATAAAAGCCTTACTATATACATTTCTCATTTTTATGAGGAAAAAAACCCTTACTTTAGGGGGGGCCAGTGGTTGAGTGGTTTCCACGTCGACATCACAGTGGGGGTCCTGGGTTAAAATCCCAGATGGTTCACCTGTGTGCAGTTTGCGAAAAAAAAGCCTTACTATACATGGTCATTTTTTAACAAAAAAGCCTTTTAAAGAAAAAAAAAGGCTTACTATACTGTCATCTTTTAAGAAAAAAAGCCTTACTATACTGTGTCATTTTTTAAGAAAAAAAGCCTTACTTTACTATGTCGTTTTTTACGAAAAAAAAGCCTTACTATACTATGTCGTTTTTTAAGAAAAAAGCCTTACTATACTATGTCGTTTTTAAAGAAAAAAAAGCCTTACTATACTATGTCGTTTTTAAGAAAAAAAGCCTTACTATACTATGTGGTTTTTAAAGAAAAAAAGCCTTACTATACTATGTTGTTTTTAAAGAAAAAAAGCCTTACTATACTATGTCGTTTCTTAAAGAAAAAAAGCCTTACTATACTATGTCATTTTTTAAAGGAAAAAAAAGCCTTACTATACTGTCGTTTTTTTAAGAAAAAAGCCTTACTATACTGTTGTTTTTTAAGAAAAAAGCCTTGCTATACTATGTCGTTTTTTTACGAGAAAAAGCCTTACTATACTATGTCGTTTTTTAAGAAAAAAAGCCTTACTATACTATGTCGTTTTTTACGAAAAAAAAGCCTTACTATACTACTCCTGCGGTACAAACAAAGCAGTGTCCAATTAGGATTAGGATGATTAGAAATGGGCCATTTTCTTTCAAATCCGCTTCTGCCGCTTTCAATGATCCAACTCAAAATGCTAGAAATGAATTGATTTTTTTCCACCATTGTGTTTAACTCCAAATGGTATAATGGTTGATTTGTATTTCATCCGTGGCTCTCTCGCTAAATTAAGATAATGTCATGGAATAAAGCTCACATAAACAAGAAAACGCTAACAAGAATGACATGTTCATTTAAATAATGACTTTTCTTACCATTTCGGCGTCGTAATGCGGCTTTCGGAGGACGGAGGACTCTTCACATGCAGGAACAGCATTGAAAGTTACACGGAAGTGTCAAAGTTCACGGAAGCATCGAAGACTGCTTGTCTACTAGTATGATGACATCTAGCGTTGGGGAGGAAGAACTGCAGCTTGGTTCTCATATCTCGCACTGATTCATTTGGTTATCGAAGCATACCAAATAAGCGGTCAAACACCTTTAACAGTGTAATAAACCAAGTATACCAAGTATATTTTTTCCTGATGTCTTCAAAAAAATCCAACTAGAAATACAACAAGATGGGTAAATAGAATCAAAGTCAAATTTAATTTGAAAACAATGCTGAATAAAATATGGAAAATTAACCCTGACCATTAAACAATTCCACACCGATTTAAAAATGATCCCAGCAGTATTAAAACAAATGACAAAATATGGCATTTTAGAAGAAGAACAAGCAAATACATAATTCATACAGTACAGTACATCATTGCACCAACACCGACAACAATCAGAGATTGTAAACAAACGGATGCAATTTGTTTGGAAGTGCCGGCTTATTATGGCTTGATTGTATTACTATTATTTTTTTTACTAATATTTTTATGTCATTTGAGACATTCCAGTAAGTTGCAACGACTAAAACCTACTTTTAAGTGCCCATAAAGTTAAATATTTGGAGGAAGTGTTATATCTTTCAAATAAAATCTCAACCTAAACTACAGTAAAGTATATTAATATCCCGGTTATTAAGAAAATACAAGTGAAAAAAGTACATTAGCACTCAGGGAATAAGCAGAAAATTAGTAAAAGTAATAAAACATTTTTTTAAAAACTGCTCATGGCCAATTATGAAAACTGGCAACCCTGTATTTAATTATAGTCATAAGAATATTTTAATTAGCTACATTTACCCTACCTCCTCATTTTTTTTTAGCAAAAACTGTAAACATTCCCCAGATAACCACAACTATATGATAATACATATTCATATGCACCGACATGAAACCATCACAAAACCGTCACCTACTCTCATAAACAAATTCTAAAGTTAATGCCACTATAAAAAGAGGTCAACATGATTCCAGATGTTATAAAATTCCATTTCCTTTTTTTTTTAAAAGATCATTTTCAACCTTGAGAAAGCCTCCCAAAAAGCATGTAGAATTCCTGAATGCCTTTTGTGGCATGTTTAACATTTTCCACATTATAACATTAAATACCTTGAAAAAATGACATTTCATAGGACTGGCACGATAAAAAATGATTGGTCGGAGTGACGCTGTAATGCCGAGTGTGCGGTTGTCCTCGTCTTTTTAATCGTCCTGTGAGACCAAAGAAAAGAAAGACCAAGGTGACGACAGGGCGAGGAATATGACGGAAAATTAATTTGGAAAAGCATGTCATAGAAAGTTTGGTTGTCTGGACAATTTTTTGATTTTTGGACTTTTTAAAGTTGGCCAGCAGAGGGCAGTAAAGCATCACAACATGATTTTTTTTTTTTTGCCTTTGTGGCATTGCAAAATTATCGTATTGATATTTTTTGGGAAATCGGGTCAATAGCTGGCAAATAAAAAAACTGCCTTTTTAAAAATTAAAATTAAAAAAAATGAATAAGCGAGCAAAATGTTTACAAAATCAGTTGAAAAAAACAGCATTAACTTACTATATCCTTCATATCTACTCACCCACTCGTCCTCGTCGACACCCTCGAAGGATTCCTGCGGTAACGGGTCGTCCATGTTTCCCAGTTTGGCAACCATGGCAACCAGCAGCTGCATAAAAATCAACATAAAATAAATCAATAAATAAAATAAATCAACTTGCGGTGCATTGATCCAATACAGTTCAGTTGTATTCAACTTCAAATGCAAAATATTCCCACTCAAAGTCAAAAAAGGCATTCTTTCCAAATATCCAGAAACAATTTGGGCTAAAAATCAAACAACTCAATCCTTCAATATCATCTCAGATTATTATTATTATATAATGAATCCCTTAAATCAAGGGTGTCAGACTCGGGTTGGTTCGCGGGCCGCTTTAACGTCACCTTGATTTCACGTGGGCCGGACCATTTTAGATATAATATTTAGATTTTTTGTTTATAAATGGATTAAAAGAACTGGATTAAAATCCCTGAATATTCATTTTTTTATAGATCTAAAACAATGTTTATTTTAGTTTTTTTTTAAATATATTTTTAGATTTTACAAAAGGATTTTTGAACTAAAAACACAGAAAAAATGGATTAAAAAATGACAATGATTGATTTAAAAGGGGGAAAATCAGGAAATTGAATACACATCTATACTCTTCATTTTAATTTGATCCTAAAACAGAAAGTCGCCACTCATCATTTACTTTCCCGGGCCACACAAAACAATGCGGTGGGCCAGATTTGGCCCCCGGGCCGCCACTTTGACACGTGCCTTAAATCCAAGATCTGATCTCCGTCCCCCCTCCTCACCTCTTCTTTCTTCTGCTCGTCGGTCTTCTCCTCCAAGTAGAAGGACGATGGCATGTACTTCCTCACCGGGACCTCCTTTGGGGCTTCGCTGACTGTCGACACACGGGTAAGGAAGACCTCAGTGGGAATTTAGACGGACGGCGACGAAAAGCCGGTAAAAACGTTACCCGGCGCCATGTCGCTGGGCCTCAAGCTGATCTTTCTATGTGGAGCGTCGTCGCCGCGGAGCCAGGCCGTCGCGCTGGACGCCGGCTCCCAGCTGACGGCCGTCTCCGGGTACAAGTCGTCCTGGAAGAATTCTTTCTGCGAGGGATGGGCGGCGGCGGGGAAAGCGCTCAAGCGGGGATCCCACCCGGGGGGAACGCTAATGGCATCGGCCCACCTTGACTCTGGGCACCTTGAAGACCACGGGCTCCACCGCCGTCTTGCTGAGCATGAGGGCCGCCGCGATCTCCACCTGGCGCACGTCGCACTCGCTCTTGGGGAGGAAGGCCAAACCCTGAGGGACGCCAAAAATCGCAATTCAATATCGGCCTCACGACTCTGGGGTTCAAATCCAGGTCATGTCCATCTGTGTGGAGTTAGCATGTTCTCCCCGGGGCTGTGTGGGTTTCCTCCGGGTAGTCCGGTTTCCTCACTCGTAGCTAGGGACAATTTAGTGTCCAATCAGCCTATCATGCATGTCTTTGGCATGTGGGAGGAAACCGGAGTACCTGGTGAAAACCCACGCAGGCCCGGGGAGAACATGCAAACTCCACACAGGTGGACCGACATGGATTTGAACCCAGATCCTCCACTGTGAGGCCGACGTGCTAAACACGCATACACCGTTTATTTATTTCTTGGTTATTTATCACTTATATGTATTTATTACTTATTTATTTATTACATATATATGTATTACTTATCTATTTATATTATTATTTTTTGATTATTTATTGGTGCACTTCATGGTGAAGCTTTAAATCTCATTTGTTATTAGGGTTATTATTATTTATTGATTATTAATCTGTTCATTGGTTTGTTGTTGTTGTGTTGACTACTTATCTATATTTTACTTATTTATTATTTATTGATTATTTGTCTGTTTGTTTCTTGTTATTTGTGCACTTGGTGGTGAAGCTTTAAATCTTATGCTACTTGTATAATGACAATAAAAGCATTGAATTCAATATAGTTCAATATTAATTGATGCTTTCCGAATAGTTTCCATTTTTCAATAATTGCCAACAAATCAAAAACACAAAGAGGGAATTAACTGCGACTCACATTTTGGTTTTAGCTAACGCACGTCTTCACTGCTCAAAACAACGGATAAAAATAAACACACTATCAAAATAACTCAACATTTTTACAACGTGCAAATGTTGCGTTTCAAAACCCATCGTCACGGTAACTTAAAATGGCAAGCCCAATACAAAAACATAATTTCTGAAAAAAAAGCCTGTTTTTCCCCGTAGTTTTTCATACAAACTGCAAATATTGAGCCAAAACTGGCGTGTTAGACGACGTAAGATCTCACCTTATGCGGCCCGGGACTGTTAAAACTGCTGCACTCCAAAAAGTGCGGCTCTCGGGGGAAGATCTCGTAGATGTGAACGCGGGTGTCCCCCTTGAAAGACGCAACAAAAAAAGCTCAGCCTTTGGGCGGCGTTTGGACTTTCCCTAACTCTCATTGGTTTACCTTTCCGCTGAGGAACACCAATCCGGTGTCGGGGTCGTAGAACGGGATGAGGGTGGACGGGGAGACGTCCACGGAGACGCTGGCCACCGCCCCGCGGGACGGAGAGTCGGCGGGGTACAAGTACAGGCCTCTTTCGCTGCGGCTGCACCAGCACCCGCACAATTTAGAGGCAGCTGATACATCAACGTCAATATTGGATATTAATATTCATTTTTCAACAGCATGGTCAGGCTCGCGGGGTGCCAGAGCCCATCCCAGCTGACACCCTGGATCCGACGTTTGGTGAGTGGGAATCGAACGCACGATGGACGCACTACTGCGCCATCCGGTGGCCGAATACTAACATAGGAGGTAATTTCCGGACTATAATTCACACTTTTTCATAGTTTGGCAAGGCCTGCAACTCATAAAAAAGTGTCAGTTATGTTTTTTTTCCTTTTTTTCTGACCACCAAAAGCCTGTTAACGTAGTTTTTAAAAATGTTTTTGTTGTTGTTTTTTGTCTGGGTTTTTTGTTATCAGAAAAACGGTTTAGCCTGTTGTTCACCCTTTACTTTTTTTACATTAACATCCATTTGTTCTTTCTGTTAAAATAAAAAATGACCCTCCCAAAAACACAACTGTTTTTATTGTGTATTCATTGTCTGGTGCGATTATATTACGAAAAATACGGTAATATCCTATCATAATTTTCTGTAATTGAGTGTACAGGGGTCGGCTAGCGTTTTTTTTTATATATTTTAATTTAAGGTATTTTAATAAGTTTACTTACTTTGGACTGCATTTTGTTAGAGTCAATAATAACAACATTTTTACTTCATTTTATGTTATATTTAAAAAAATCAGGACGTCAAGGCACACAAAAATATTTGCCAAAACAGTCCAAGCAAAATTGAACAAAAACACACTCATTAACCCCCACAACGTACCAAAAAAACCCTGATATTAGGAAAAAGTGAGCCATAAAGGCTCTCAAATGAACAGAAAATGGTCGAAAACAGGCAGCAAGTGGAGGCAAAATGATAAACACCGATAAACAAAGTACCTGTCAAATCCGGACACCAGGAGGTACTTGCCCTCGCACACCCAGACCACCCGAGCGCCTCTGTGGCCATCGGGACCAGGACCCTCCTAAAGAAAATGCAGTTTTATTCAATGTTATAATGTTCTTGAAATCATTTGGTGAATTCCCATCCCAGCACACACACACACACACACACACACACACACACACACACACACACACACACACACACACACACACACACAAAGTAAAAGGAAAGATGGCATTGGCGTCGACGACAAACACAAACCCGGACGGGCGCATCCGACTTGCGCGGGTCGTAGATGCGAATTTTTCCGTCTTTGCAGACGGTGGCCAGCAATTTGCCGTCGGGACTCCAAGCCATGGCGAACACCTGAAGGACCACCGCACAAGTCCAAAAACAGAAATAAAAGAACTTAAAAAAACCCACTTTTTATAATTGTTTTAAACCAGACAAAAGGTAAATAATGTAAAAAATAAAAATAATAAAAAATTCAATGCACTGAAAAAACAGTTACAAATATTGTTTACCCCCTTTTTAAATAAAAAAATAAAATAAAAATACGTTAAAAAATCAACACACTGAAAAAACATTTATAAATATTGTTGACCCCCTTTTTTAAAATAAAAACCTAAAATTAAAATAAAAAATTCAGCACTGAAAATACATTTTTCAAATATTGTTGAGCCCTTTTTTAAATAAAAAAATAAAATAAAAATACAAATTAAAATTTCAACGCACTGAAAAAAACTTTATAAATATTGTTTAGCCTTTTAAAAGATATAAAAATTTCAACGCACTGAAAAAACATTTACAAATATTGTTTCCAGTAATCCCTCGAATATCGCAGTGAATGTAGACCAGACATGGCCGCGATAATCCTCACCTGATCCCGGTGCCCGGTGAGAAGACGGACCTGCTTGCCATCTTCGAGATTCCAAATCCGGACGCTGAGGTCATAAGACGAAGACACCAGCAGATCGCTGGCCAACGGGTGGAACTTGATGGAGTAGATTTTCTCCGTGTGGCCTACGACCAATCACGATAACACTGACCGAACGATCGATTCCGGCTTGAATGGACTGGACGTCCACGGCAGAGAAGGAGTGAACGTCACCGGTTTTCATTTCCTCACCTTGCAGGATGAGTTCCGGTTCGGTGAGCGTCTCTTTCAGGCCGTCTCGCGGGACTCGCCACACGCGGATTTTAGCGTCCTCTCCGGCTAGAAACAAACAAAACAAGGATTGAGTACGTCAAACTCCCAGGTGGCACATTAAAAAAAACATTTTACAAGGATACGGCTCAAGCATTGCATTAACCTTTACTTATTTTCAGCCAATTTCACTTCTCTCTAGTATTTTTTCTCGACATTCAACTGTCATGGTTGTCTATTTTCACTTATTCACCCATTTATACGGTAAATCCGATGGGTCACTCACCCACAGCGAGTCGGTGGGCGTCGAAAGGGTCCCAACAAAGGTCGGCCACGTTGACCGAGTTCTGGACGGTGGGCAGGGCGGCGTCTGGCAGCTTGCCGGGACGGGAGCGCTGGGACGAGAGCGGCGCGTCACACCCCCTGCGAACGTGGGTTTCCCCCCCGCTGGCAAACCTCAAAGATGGCGATCTGGCCGCCGGATATGGCGAGCGGCACGGCGGCGTGGAGGCGGTTGACGCAGAAGCCGTCGCACTCCCCCGGCGTGGTCAGGTTGAGATCCCGCACGTTGGTGATGTGCGTGTCGCGGTGCAGGACTGCGCCCACGATGTGTCGGAACTTGGAGGTGGGGCCTGCGGAACGCCAATATTAAAGTCCCGCTGCCATCAATTTTTATACTCATTAAATCACATGTGTCAAAGTGGCGGCCCGGGGGCCAAATCTGGCCCGCTGTATCATTTTGTGTGGCCCGGGAAAGTAAATGATGAGTGCCGACTTTCTGTTTTAGGATCAAATTAAAATGAAGAGTATAGATGTATGTCAAATTTCCTGATTTTCCCCCTTTTAAATCAATAATTGTCATTTTTTAATCCATTTTTTCTGTGTTTTTAGTTCAAAAATCATTTTGTAAAAGCTAAAGATATATAAAAAATGCTAAAATAAACCTTGTTTTAGATCTATTAAAAAATGAATATTCAGGGCTTTTAATCCAGTTCTTTTAATCCATTTATAAAAAAAAATCTAAATATTATATCTAAAATGGTCCGGCCCACATGAAATCAAGTTGACGTTAAAGCAGCCCGCGAACCAACCCGAGTCTGACACCCTTGCATTAAATGATCAAATCTAGGCGAGGATTATTAAAAAAAATGAACGCTTAAAACTCAGGCAGGTCCCACTACAGAAATTGTACAAGTAAAATAATTTTTTATGACGTTGTGCCTCTCCAGGGTTGAAACCGATGACATCATCTGAGGCAAAGATTCCGGTAAAAGGCGGATAACTTAAAGGGAAAAAAGTTGGAATATGAATTTGGGGGTCAGAGGAGTAAGTACTGTGTTTTTCGGACTATAAGAGAAAAAAAGATATTTGGAACATAAATCGCATTTTTGGCCGGGTAAAACAAAAAAAAGGCGCTTTTTGAGGTTATTTTACAAATAAAGAGCTTCGGCTTGAGGTTCAGTCCGGTTTCAAACAACCTTGGAAAAGTTGCCCGACTTACCGCGGAAGTTCTGGAAGGCCTTGGACGCCTGATCCGCACTCGGCGAAGGGACGAAGCCCGAGGAAGAGGACGGTGAGCGCGAGGGGGCGGCGCTGCTGCTCGGGGTGCTGCTGATTGGACTGCTGGAAATGGAACAACCGCGTGCTGCCTCCTGTTAAATAGAAAACCAGGAACCGGGAGAAGAAAGATATCAAAAAATGGAAAACAAAATTAGAATTAAGTTTAGTGTAAGGTTAGATTAAATTTATTTTTGAGTGTGTCTGCATCATCATCATCCAAGTTCATTTAAATTTGTTTATGTTATGTTACGAGCACGTTGCCGTGCAAAAAGTCTCTCTTTCTCCCCTCCGCGAAATCCGTCTAATTTTAGTAGTATTAAACACATTTTAGTAGTAATAAACCACTAGTTATTTGTTACTCTGTTAATAGATGGCGAATTAGAATAAATCAAAATGTTTTTCCAATACAATATCGTGTTTTGGGTGTTTTTTCAGAGGGTTGGAACCAATTAATTGGTTTTTAGTTCATTTCTATTGGAAACGTTGATTTGACATACGAGTAAATCGATATACGAGCTCAGTCCCGGAACACATTAAGCTCGTATCTCGAGGTACCACTGTACTAAAGATGCTATTGGTTATGTAAAAAAAATGGCTGATTAAAAAATACTGAATGGGTGGAACGCGGCATGTTTACCTTAATGTCCCCGCTGACGGCATCCATGTTTTTCGGCACCGGCTTGGCCGCGGGAGCCTCGGGTTTGGGTCGCTTGTCCGGGTGAAGGCTGACTTTCTCCACCTGAGCGTGGACATTTTGAAGCTTATGTTGATGACTGCACTTGATTTCAATATAATAACAATAAAATCTCCTCCACCTGCTCGTTGCCGCCCCGCCACCACTCGTCAGCAGACATGGCCGGAGTCCAACCCGCCGTGTCCGGGTAAAGGTCGGCGTGGAACTCGTGGCCGGGATTCTGAGGGCGAACCCGGTTTGAGCTCGCCCGTGCGGCAAATTGAACGTAGCGGTTAAAAGGACAACCTTGCGAGGGACGTGATAGCCGATGGGGACGATGCAGTTGTCTGTCAGCTGGAGAACCCGCATCACTTCGCAAGACATCACGTCCAAGGCCATCTTGGGTACCATGGCGACGCCGCGGGTTGACATGTCCGTCAGACAGTGGCTCACTGTGGACAAAAAATATATGTATATATTTGTATTGGAAAACACGCCGTGATGATTTTTAGGCTTCTGTTGTACTAATACTATAAGACAGGGGTGTCAGACTCGGGTTGGTTCGTGGGCCGCTTTAACGTCAACTTGATTTCACGTGGGCCGGACCATTTTAGATATAATATTTAGATATTTTTTTAATAAATGGATTAAAAGAACTGGATTAAAAGCCCTGAATATTCCGTTTTTTTATTGAACATTCAGTTTTTTTAATTGATCTAAAACAATGTTTATTTGAGCTTTTTTAAAATATTTTTAGATTTTACAAAATGATTTTTGAACTAAAAACACAGAAAAAATGGATTAAAAAAGCACAATTATTGATTTAAAAGGGGGAAAATCAGGAAATTTAATATACACCTATACTCTTCATTTTAATTTGATCCTAAAACAGAAAGTCGGCACTCATGATTAACTTTCGCGGGCCACACAAAATGATGCGGCGGGCCAGATTTGGCCCCTGGGCCGCCACTTTGACACATGTGCTATAAGAAACGTATTATCATGAATTGGTTGTTTTGGACTGGATTGGACATCTATTGCCTTCAATGGCGCAGAAACGCAATCAACCCTTGCTGGAAATTTCAGTTGAAATTTACATTTACAAACCAAACAAAAAATAAAAGCCTCTTTTTATGCTTTAAATATGACAAGATATACCGTATTTTCTGGACTATAAGTCGCACCAGCCAAAAAATGCATCATTAAGAAGGAAAAAAACATATATAAGTCGCACCCCCGGCCAAACTATGAAAAACGAACTGTGATTTATAATCCGAAAAATTCGGTAGTCATCATTTCTGATTAAAAGCTTGCAGTGATGTCCTCACCTTGAGAAAGGAAAGGCTCCGACGTGGACACTTCAAAGCAGTCCACCACTTTGTCCCCCTGCACAAAATAACACCACAAACGTCTCCAAAACTGAGAAAAGTCAATTACAGTAATACCTTGAGATACGAGCTGAATGCGTTCCTGGACACGAGCTCATGTGTCAATTCACTCAAAAAAAAATTCCCATATAAAATAACAAAATTACAATCTAATCCGTTCCCACCCTCTGAAAAAAAACACCTAAAAATAAGATATTACAATGGAATGGGACACTGGTATGTCAAGGTATTCTCTCAAGTCTTACCATTCCAGCCAGTATGAGCAGATCAGTATCGGCATCAAAAAGAGGAATCAGCGTCCTGAGAGAAACAGACACAAAATGGAGGATTAGCATCCATTGGAAGGAAGATTTTGTCCGAAATATTAGATTTTAAAAGCGTATTCAACTGAATATTACAGACGAGAACCACTAGATGGCACAATGCAATAAAAGAAAAACACTCGAGTCCCTCATAAACACAAAAAAAAGCTTAAATGGCAAAACTGTGTTGTCATAATGGATTAAAAATGAAGTACTACACTTTTCCACTTTCCAGGACAGTTTACAAGTTGGACGTCTACCGCTGTCCATGGTAGCTAATGGGTTAAGAAGGAAGCAATTTTGCAGAATGCAATAATACAAAGTAACAAACAGGAAACAAGGTGTTAGCGGCATTCTTTTAGTTGCAAAATCTCCTTATTATTGGCTTCCTTGAACACAGTAGCTCTATTGTTTACTTAAGAATAATTAGCAACCGTTGCTTCAGTCACCTTAAAAATGGAAGTCAGTGATTGGACATCAAGTTGTGTTTTGTTTGCCATTTAAAGGAATGGACGTCCAATGTACAAGTGGTTAGCGTGTCGGCCTCGCAGTTCTGGGGTCGTGGGTTCGATTCCGGGTCGCACTCCACTTTGTGGAGTTTGCATGCTCTGCGTGGGTTTTCTCCGGGTACTCCGGTTTCCTCCCACATTCCAAAATCATGCATGCTCTCTCCGGGCTTGCGTGGGTTTTCTCCGGGTACTCCAGTTTCCTCCCACATACCAAAATTATGCATGCTAGGCTAATTGTATGCTAAATTCCCTCACCCTAGCTACGATTGGTGGCCCATTGCCTCCTCGTGTCCTGCGATTGGCTGGCCACCGATTCAGGGTGTCAGAAAACCCCTGAAATTTTCTGTGTATATTCTGGTAGTTAAAATGGGGGTGATCCTACTTTGCGTTTTTTCCCGTATTGCGGCCATGTCTGGTTTACATTAACCGCGATATTCGAGGGATTACCGTACTCACTGGTAGTTTAGCTAAGATTAGCGCTTGATGTGATGGATTTATTACTGCGCCCTAAACACACAATTCCTTCATTCACGGTCGTACTCGGGTGGTGCGATCCCGCCACGGGCCGCCTCGTACCTGTCGTTAATGCCCGAGCACGCGCGCGACGATACGGTGTGACGCCCCGCCTGCCGACAAATGCAAATGAGCGAATTTCTGCCGGGCGCTATGTTTACGCACGTGGGAAAATGGGCCTTTAGTGAGGCCGAGCGTGAAAAGCGCTTGTAAACGGAGGCCTCTATCGGCCATACATGCCGCCCTTAAAGCGTTTGGAACTGTTCGCGTTTACTGTGAGAAAGCGGCAGATAAGAGGGGAAAGGAAAGGGAATTTGGGGGGAATAATTGCTTGGGAGACACGCTGGGAGCGGCGGGGGTGAAGGTAGCCGTGGCGGAAGAAAGCGTGCTGTGGGAATGGAGGTGTTTATCGACTCCCCGCGGGATCTGCTGGGACGTGGGAATGCACGCGCCTTTACGCTAACAAAGCTCTTCATTTATTTCCTTCGTTCCGATGTTGGAAGTCAGTGGGCTTTTTGACATGAACAATTCCAATTTTCAAATATTATACTTTGATAGTTTTTTCATTTTCAGAACCGCTTATCCTCACAAGAGCTATGGCGGGGGGGCTGGAGCCTATCCCACGTGCATTTAATTGGTGGCCGGCCAATCACAGGGCACAATAAGACAAACAACCAATCAATCACATTCGCGGCATATTAGCATCCAATTAGCCTAGCACGCATGTTTTGAAGATGAGGGAGTGACCGGGGAAACCCCACGCAAGCCCTGGGAGAACATGCAAACTCCCCACAGGACGATCCGGACCTGGGATCGAACCCACGACCAAAGAACTGCGAGCCCGACGTGCGAACTACTGCTTCACCGGGACACCTACTAATTCAAAAAGTAAAAATACATGAAAATGTGTAGCTTATTTTGTCATTTTACTACTTTCAAAGTACAAAAGTCTGAATTCCTTTGACAATAATGATACATTGTTACTAATCAATGAGCATCAACAAGAGTGGTAATCCCTCGATTATCGCGGTTAATGTGGACCAGACATAGCCGCGATAAACGAAAAACAGCGAAGTAGGGTCACCCCTATTTAAAAAATAAATATATATATATATATTTTTTTTTTTACTTCAGTGCTGAGTCCTAGTAGCAAGCGGAGGAAAGGGGAGTGGCTTCCGCTTGCAAGTTTCAGCGTGGATTTTCACATTTTATGAACTTTAAAGAAAACTTTTGTTTATTTTTTTTTACTTGACAAAAAATCCGCGATATAGCGAAGCCACGGAAGTTGAAGCCGCGATATTTGAGGGATTACTGTATGCCTAAACTAGAGTCTAATGACAAAAAAAGTTATGATTAAAGAGCGGACAGCCACATGCTCCCTTCAAAAAAGCCACATATGGCTCCCGAGCCATAGGTCCCCTCCCTACTGTTTTAAATGCTAACACAGCAACATTACCCTGCGATTAATATAAAAGCAGTTTATTCTTAGAGCAAATCTGCTCGGTCGATCATCAGAGATCAAGTTTAGGATGGCGTTATTAAAAGATGAAACATTTTTTTTCAAAAAGTAGGTTGCGGGGAAGGAAATGAGGGGAAATGAAGACCGCCACTTCCAGAAAGACTGTCATTACATGAGCGCATCCTCCCAACCAAGCCAGCTGACATCTCGTCTTAAACTGGAATGTATTAAGGACGCGGCGCTAAATAAAATCATCTGGAGCCACATAAAGAGAAAAAGGCCACCCGCCACATCAGAACGCCATGTGGTCACGCGCAGTTCACAGGCGCACATAAAAGACCATCTGGGAGCCATGAAAGACTCACGCGCCCCCAAAAAATCGAGGTCGGGGAGAGTTATGGCTGGAGAGGAGTGAGTGAGATAGATGGCTATCAAAAGACAGGTAAGTTATGTGGGAGGGAGGACTTGTTGTGGATTGGACGCTTGGAGATTTGAAAGGGAATTTGGGGCAGGATTTAGAATCGCGGAAAGCGCTTCTTGTGACAAATGTTTTGATGAAGTTACCTGAAAGAGCGAGTCATGTCGCGGTTAAAAGAAGGAAAATCGAAATGAAAATACATGTCAAAACACTTAGAGTGGGTTGGAAAAAAAGAGTCAATAGAGAAGAATTTCTTCTTTAGGGGATAACAATGTTTTGAAGACGGAATATGAGTTCATGATCGGAAAAAATGGCCGCCCGTTTGGGTTTTGTTCTTAAGATAAAAGGGATAACGACATAAAAATGAATGAAAATTATAATAATGTTTTAGGGAAAGGAAGAAAATGTTTTTTTTGCTTTTTTTTATGAAATCAAAATCAACCTAAAAAAAACACATTTGAGAGGAGGCTCTTCTAAATTTTGTATTCTTATGATAAAACGACTAACAACATAAAAGTAAATGAAAATGATAATAATATTTAAGGGAAATGAAGTTTTTTTTTATAAAATCAAAATCACCCTAAAAAAAACACATTTCAGAGGAAGCGCTCCTAAATTTTTATTCTATCTTTTTGCAAATTGACTACCAAAATCTGCCCCAATAGGGGAATATCCGCCATGTTGGGACAGTGTTTTATAGCGTATTAAAGATTATTTGGACTTTTAAAACCCTCTTTGTACTATTATTTAACTCCCGAAGTTAGACGCTGACCTCATGTCTATTTTATTATCCACCTCATGTTTATATTATTGTACTTGGACTATAAATCTTTCATATATCTTTGCAAAATGTGGTAAATCCGCTATAATGGTCCAGTTTGACTCTACTCTTAAACAAAAACTAATCAAAAAGCTACAAAACTGAAACTTAGGTCGAAAATAATCAAGTGGAGGTCATAAACTCGTACTTTCCCTTTCAAAAATGGGAGTTATTCAATAACAAATGCCGATAACCAATGAGAATTGGTCGCCTCAGGCACCCACGGTGGATGTTTTTCCGCCATTTAAATGGTTTTGAGGCCGTCTCTTTAAAAAAGTCACGTGTTTCACGGCTTTCTGGAGATGTCTTCAGTACGCGGGACCCTCAGAGTTGTGGTTTTTGGACAGATTTCACAGTACTTTATCTCCACAAGCGCATCATAAGCATCGCTAATTCCAGCCACAAGCCTCGTCTGACTGCATCTTTTGTTCCGTTTCACGCGAAAAACCGATTTTCTTCTTGTCGCGTTGCGTTCAAACTGTGGAAAATAGGCTTCTCGTGGCCTTCGGGGGGAAAAAACAACAAAAAATGAAAGGATAAGGCAAGAAAATATGAAGTTCGGGTCGGAGGACTTTTATGAGTTTGGCCTTGGCGGACGTTCCAGTTTTCTAGAGTTCTTTAGTTGTGATATCATTGGCCGAGACGGGAGCCCCGCCCCGATTCCGTGTTATTACTCTTGTTTTGAGGGTATCGGACACAGCTAATGGTTTTAGCGACGTGATCTCGGCGCTTGCGTGGGTGTTCGCGGCGTCCCGGACAAAAGAAGGCAGTTATGTGGAATAATCCACCTGGGATTGAAGGGAATTCAGATGGGGGGAGGGGCTTAGGGGGCCACTTTTGGGGGTGATGAACTCAACGCTGGTGCCCGTCATTGCGCTTGAATTTATTTCTAATGGTATCGATGGAGTGAGTGATCTTGTTTCACTGCCATTGGCTATCCATTTTGAATGGGAGGAGTCTGATCAGATTGAATTGAATTGAATGCTTTTATCGTAATTATAATGACATTTAAAGCTTTTATCACAAATAACAACAAACAGATAAATAAATAATCAATAAAGAAGAAATGATGATTGGACATCTATCACGTCAATGAATTATAATGAGTTATGATTATTTAAAAAAAATGACAAACTATCTTTTTCACCCGATTCTCATCTTCTAAAATCTACGTTATCTGATTATTATTATTATTATTCCAATCATGTGATTGGACCCGATTTCCCATCACGTGATTGGACCCAATCAGAAACTTTGCTACTTTAGAGTTTTTTTTTAACATAATACTTAACTCAATGTACGCCATTGACAAAAATAGCAATTAATACTTAAAAAAAAACTAGAAAAACATTTTAAAAAGTCGATATTTACAGAACACATCCTTACTCTAAAGCAAATGTATTTTAACTGGTCGCGTGCCATTGACCGCAATAGACCTCCAAATCATTTCAACTGTTAACGCTCATCTTTCAGCGCCATTGACGGTGCTTTTTGTCCAATCTGTTTTGACTGGGAGGGGCCAACAAAGACAGCCAATGCTTTGAAAAAGTCATCAGTGGGATCAGTGTAATCATATCTGAGATTCAAAGGGTTAAATTAAGGGATGCTCAGCAGGTGTTAGGCGGATTTCTAAAGGAAAATACGCTTCTCTTCTTTGGGTGCCGTGTGTAGCTTTCAGCATTTTATAAGAAAAGCAGTCGTGGCTGGCTAGCTATTACCTTCAGAAGCTATTTCATTAGAAGGGAATTAGGCTTGACGGGGCCATGTTTCTTGCGAGGGGGAGAAAAGCCAGGAGGGGCCAGCTTGCGGGTTGACGTGCCGCTCAGATGGACGGCCAAACGCTCAAATCTACACTGAGGTCACTTTCCAGTCTTCATAGGAAACACTTTTTTTACACATATTAAAACTGCGGCAATCCCAAAAGTATGGAAAAAAAGATCTGGTATCAAACAAGATCAGATGGGAAGACTTTAAGCGAAATCGGGAATTTTTTAGCGACGATTCTTGACAAACATCATTGGTGAGGTGATGTAGATTTCACTTGCACCTTATAGTTCTTTAAAGACGGTATACCCCAATAAGTCAAGATATTCTAATTTTTTGGGACCTAAAATTGTGACTTGCCTTACAATGTTCAAGCCTGGGAACAGTAGGAAGGTTGTTAATGTTATATTAGTCGAAGGCCCTGCCAAACCATTAAAAAAGTGCAAGTTATAGTCCGTTCAATACGGTATATCCCAATAATGAAAGACTTTATTTTGGACCTAAAATTGTCACTTTCCCCATAAAGTATTCAAACTTGTGAAGAGTAAAAAAAAAAAAAATCATGTTATATCAGTCACCAAACCATAAAAAAGTGCATCTTATAGTCCGCCAAATATGGTACCTCCTAATAATGAAAGATATTAAACTTTTTTTTAAATCTAAAAATGTCCCTTGCCTTACAAAGTGTTCAAGCCTGTGAACAGTAAAAAAGGTTGTTCATGTTATATCAGTTCCTAAACCATTAAAAAAGTGCATCTTATAGTCCATCAAATACGGTACCTCCTACAAATTAAAGATATTCAACTTTTTTTTAATCTAAAAATGTCACTAGCCCTATAAAGTGTTCAAGCCTGTGAACAGTAAAAAAAGGTTTTTGATGTAATATCAGTCCCTAAACCATTAAAAAAGTGCATCTTATACTCCATTAAATACCTCTTAATAATTAAAGATATTCAACTTTTTTTTTAATCTAAAAATGTCACTAGCCTTACAAAATGTTCAAGCCTATGAAGAGTAAAAAAGGTTGTTGATACATGCCCCCCATTTTGTAACATGACCAAGTTTTTTTTAATGTAAAAAGAGCTCCATTTGAAAGCAACTCTGTCTTCAAAAGAACTCGACATAACACTTGAATTCTTCGCCAGGGCGCCTTCTCCCGATTCACCTTTACGCACCCACTGCCTGTTTTGACTGGCGTTTATCAGAGGCGCACTTTATCGCCTTCTCGGCCGAGGGTCTCCTAGCAATAAACTTGCACTCGCGGCGGATAAGCATCAGCCAAAAAGCCTGAGACCAGCCAAAAGATGACACATGCGATCCGCTTATTAAAAAAATCAAGCGCACAAATCACCGTTTCCAAAATCCTCCAGCATGATAAACTTTCACCTCACTTTACTCCATTTTTCTCCCGCCCTAAATCACCCCTTTTAACGAGACCAACGGCGAAAACCCTCCCGAGAATCGGCACGTTTACTAGAAAGGGCGAGGGAAAAGACAAACAAAAAGAACGGTCGAGAGAGACGTTTAAATGTGATGACCCTGGTGTCGTAAATTACAAAATGGCCGCCATGTGTGTGTGTGCGCGAGACTTGATGCTTTGAACTCCTCGCCGCTACGTGGGAGAGTTGGAAGACAGAAAGAGAAAGTGGTTGTTAGCGGAGACCGTGGCTTTAAGAGTTGGAAAAAAAGGCCTTGATGAGAGGAGAGACGGACGGACGGACGGACGGACGGAATGGTCGCCAGCAGACGGGCAATTACGCTTTGAGTTTTCCACTGGCCGTCCGTCCCTCTGTCATATCTTGATGAGCGGCGAGAAAACTTACAGTCCTTTAAAAATAAACATTACGTCATGTGAGGCTGCTTTAGTAGTAAAGTCATACCTCTACTTACGAATGCCTTTATGTACAAAAGTTTCAGGATACAATTTTTTTATATGCAAATGAGTACGAAAAAGATCCAAGTTACGAAATCCCCTAAAAAAGTAAATGCATTTCCTTATCCATTATTTTATTTTGAATTCTCCTTAAGTTATTAAAAACTACAAACGCAACGTGGCACATATTTTCACACATATACATAGGGCACACGAAAAAGTCTAAAATGTACTACAAAGTGGACGGCTTTTGGCCCTGGTAGAACGGGCTTTTGCCGCCATCTGGCGTACAAACAGTGGTATTAGAGGGAGATATTTCAGCGGTGCAAGGCACATTTTCATATGCTTTATTTATTTTAAGACATAAATAGATAATTTCCTTATAATTTTCTCTCATTTGTGTGTTTCCTCACATCTTTCATACAAAATTGGGAGAATTGGACCCATTTTAAAGGCTCTAGTTGGTCGTTGTGTGAGAACAAATTGGAAAATTTACATATAAAGTACACCTCTACTTACGAAATTTTCAAGTTACGAAAAAAGTCTTAATTTCGTAAGTAGAGTTACGACTGTATTTATTACATTACAGTACAACTACTACATAGAGAAACTCTCATGGACGAATGGATTATCTTTAAAAAAATAATTTGACAGATTGGCTTTTTGACTTCTTTGACTCTCAGTTTAAAATTTTGACTTTCTCTCTAACCTGTAGCATTAAAAAAACCAATGTTTCATCCAATTCGACCACAAAAATACTGGTCCGGCCCACTTGCAATGTTGCTAAAGTACTACTTTCCTAATCAGGCATGGCTTGAGGTAGTATTCTGTCATATCTACATCACCGAATGGAACGTAAACAGGTGAACTTATTAACATATCGCCTGTGATTTATAACGATTGCTCTCACGTTAACAAGACAAGTTCTGCTTTGAGAAGATTTTGTTATGCCCCGCCCCCTTTTCTCCGCATTGTCCATTTCTCCAGCGTCAATTAACCCATTCGCGCGATTGTTTCTGCGTGGTTCCCACAGGGGGGCCTTTCCCCTCGCCACCGGGCCATGGAGATGACGGGATCCGGTCCCCCCCACCCAGGGACAAAAGCCCACACATGCGGCCGTCCAATCGCGTTTAGGCGTGACGGGGAGACACCTCGCAACACACACGAGCGCAAACATCAACGCCGCTGCAAACGGGCCAACAAAATGGCACGCTTTAAGGGTTTCAATGGGCCGCGGTCAGGAAATAGGCGACAACGTTTATTCCCAGGCCTCCCAAAAGTGGGTTACGCGCGTACGAGGCGGCGATACGACGGCGAGCGGCCAGCGACGCTCGGGTTCATTTTGGAGTCGAGGATTGGTAGAAATGTACTAACACAAGGGTGTCAAAGGCCACAATAACATCAACTCGATTTCATGTGGGCCGGACCATTTTAGATATAATATTTAGATTTTTTTTTAAATTGGATTATAAGAACTGGATCAAAAGCCCTAAATATTCAGTTTTTTTATAGATATAAAACTGTTTATTTGAACTTTTTTTTCTTAGTAAGGGAAAACATCTAATAATCATTTGTTTTTCATTTCAAATGGAAACATTTTTTTAAAAATTATATTCAATATTAAAGTGGAAAACCGAATATTTTTATATATTTATTTTTAGATTTTACAAAATGCTTTTTGACCTAAAAAAAATGGATAAAAATTGCAATTATTGATTTAAAAAGGGGAAAATCAGGAAATATAATATTCATCTATAATCTTCATTTGAATTTCATCCTAAAACAGAAAAGTTGGCACACATGATTTACTTACTCGGGCCGCACAAAATGATGCGGCGGGCCAGATTTGGCCCCCGGGCCGGCACTTTGACACCTGTGTACTTACAGATTCAATATTATTTCAAAAGTTAACATGGGCGATTGGACGTCAATGGCACTGAAACGCGGCCTCCCTAAAGTGGGTTACAAAATACAAAATGTAAATACTACCACAGCTAGTAGCACTTAAAGTCAAGAAATAAAAAATATTGGAACAGATTTAATGTTATTTCAACAATGGCAATTGAATGATAGCTGTCAGCTCTCCCCGTCCAATCGGATTGGACTTCTGTTGCCGTAAATGGCACTGAAACATGATCAACGTTAAGTTGTCCAACAGAAGGTTACAAAAATTTAACTTTAAAAATGCAATTTCAAGTATTTAATCATTGGCTGCCATTGACGCCGATAGACGTCCAATCTAGTCTAACTGGGGGAGCCTGACAGCGACTATAATTGAAACGGTTTGATGTCACCATAGCAACTGTTATGAAAACTCTCAACATGACTTGAGGGGAAAATGAGCAGAAAGCAAGCAAATGGTTCAATAAAAAAGAAAATAAATAATAAATGCAAATATTGACGGCAAACAGGAGATCGCCAAGTGTCTTTCCGAACAGGTCGTGCGAGAGAGCAAGAAAGTATGCAAACGCTGCAAAAGTTTTGCAAAGGATGGAAAACTGGCTGCAAGGTGACTTTGACTCCTCCCACTCAAGAACTCCCCAAAAGCTCTTTTCTCCGGCGCGCTCTCGCCACTCGAACGCATTCCTCGAGCGTGAACGTGTTCAAATCGAGCGAGCGCTCGCTTCAACTTCGGCTTCAAATTCGGACAAGACCCAGCGCAGCACTCGTGGACTAACTTTACCGCTTGGATTTATAAAACAAGAATCATAAAAAAAACTCAAGTTTCGAGGTAAGACGCTTCACTCTTTGCGTGGCGTTTGGGTTCACTCGGAATCGGGAAACTTTTTGCAAGTGCAATTTTCAAAACACCTCCGCGGTCTTAAACTCTTTTTAACGTGTGGCAAAAAATATCGTCGAACGCGGGATGATGTGTTAAAACGTGTTGAAAGAAAAAAAATATAATAATAGTTCTAATAGTTGTTTAAAAAGACGGGCACGAGCCATCCAGTTGCTCTATTTTTCATTTAAACTTTAAAACTTGGACAGGCATTTATTGGCAAGGTAGCTGCATACTAAAAACAATGAACCGAGTGTAAATGAATATTACCTAGTATAAATATTGTTAATTATTATTATAATTATGATACTATTAAATATGGAACTGAATATACCAAAGTATGGTTGTTATGGGCGTCATGGCAACGTCCAATCAGATGCAACATGCATTCAATCAATAAAGTTATGCTTCAATGACAAAGCCAATGAAAAATGATGACATCACTAAATGGCGAAGCAATTTGTGAAAAAACAGTCGTTTTTGCAGAAAAAAATACATAAAAGTCAAATACAATCATGACATCATAATTCAACTCCACTTGACGACAAGACTCAATTTTAAAAATAAACAACACGAGTCATTAAAATGGACACATTAACACATAAAGGCAACCTCAAAACCAACATTTTTTATCGTGTAGCTCCTAAAAAATTATACGCAAATCCAACAATGGAACAAAACAACAGTAAGTAGAAAAAATAAGACGTTGAAACTTAATTGGCGTAAGGATTGTCTTCTGACCACCAAAATCCTTCCAGCCTTCAGACGGATTAGCATCTTTTACGCAACGCCACAAACAGATCGGGAAAAATCGTATAATCCTTCCCGCGGGGCAAAAGAGTAAAGTGGTCCAAAAAGTATGACGCTGCCTGCGTTATTGACAGAATTCACCCAAAATAAAGTGATTGAGTTCCAGCGTCATTGACGGCAATGGACGTCAATGGCGGACAGTGAGTTAGCATTTTGGATCCAATGCAAAAATTGTTTCAATGTTTTTTTTCTTTTAATGTTTGCAGATAACACTTTTTGTCATGATTTTTTATGTCATTGAATGTTTAATAAATTGGAAAAAAAATGTTATAGTGGAGAAAAATGTCAATATGTCAGGCAGCCATTTTATCAATTTTACCATGCTAGCATCCCATAATGACAACCCTTTCTTGTGCACGTGTGGGTAACAATAGTATAATAATGTTATTATTAATTTTTAGTATGATACATTTTTAGCATTATAAATTTTTAGCATTTTTAATTTTTAGCATTTTTAATTTTTAGCATTATAAATTTTTAGCATTTTTTAATTTTTTTGCATTTTTAATTTTAATTTTTAGCATTATTAATTTGTAGCATTATTAACTTGTAGCATTTTTAATTTTTAGCATTTTTTATTTTAATTTTTAGCATTATTAAATTTTAGTGTTACTAATTTTTAGCATTAGAATTTTTTGTATTATGAATTTTTAGTATTATTAATTTTTAGTATTAATAATTGTCAATTTTTATTTAGGCAATCGACTATTTTTATGGTCATTCCAAAAACTTAAAACTTAAATGATTATCCATTCTTGCACTGTAATCTGAGTTAACTTTATTAAAATGCTAATAAATAGAATGAAAATGTACCCAAACTAAACTAACGTCATTTTTTTTAATGAATGCGCTTCCCACACAGGGTTAACCATGATTTTATCCCTTAACAAAAAGTTCTAAAGAATAAACATGGCCTAATCAAGTACTTTTGGCAAGCGTCTTTCCGACGAAGGTCATTTATTTTATCATTTTAAACTAAAAGACGGCGTCACAACTAAAGGCAAAGTCGTCTAGGTAGTCAAAATAGGAGCAAAAAGAAGAAAAAGCACTTCCAGACCTTGTGCAAATGGACCCAAAAATGCAAAAAAGATCCTGTTTGGATCAAAACACCCCAAATAAGAACCGTCACCGGCCTCTTTAATCACGTCCTCGCAAGCTTGTCGTCACAAAATGGAACGCCCAATCCCGTTGACAGTTTGATCCCGACTGGGATTTAACGTCGCCAGGGTTTGGAAGCATCTCCAAAAAAAAGTCCTCCAAACCCCCCCCCCACTAAAATTCCAACATAAACAACACGAGGCAAGACGACGAGGGAGGACGCCGTTCCCCCCAAAAAAATCTGCCGCAAATTGCAGCCTCTTCTGCAAGGGCCTCGTTGACGCAAAAATAAATAAAAATGAAAAAAGCGCTCCTAATCTAAGGCTGTAATTAAGTTAAACCTCAGCAGGCAAAAGCACAGCCGACCACAATGCGGCGCAGGCACACAAACCGCTCACGTTTCCCCCCCGATTTTCTGAGCTGGATAAACATCAATCAGAATGTAATGAATCCCGGGTTAGCCCGACGCGAAATTGACTCCGCCCCCACGTGTTTGACTCCGCCACGGAAACTAGCGACGACACATCGGCCTTTGAGAGCCGAGTGAAATATTTAACTGCCCGCGATCAATAAGGGATTTAAAATCAAACAAGGTAGCACAATTAAGAACAGAAGCGCGATAAAAGACGCGGAACGTTCATATTTGCTTCCGATGGTGAGCCAATCGGGGCAAAGGGGCGGGCTCGGAGGCTACGAGAGAATGCAAAGCGCTTCTTGCTAGTTTGGTCTGAAATACATTGAATTTTCTCAGATCAAAAACATCATCAAACATTTTTGGGGGACAAGAAACAATGTTTTGGCTTTTACACGAGCTAATATGTTATAATCTGGATTGGTCACCTTCCGATAGCGAGCCAATCAGGGCAAAGGGGCGGGCTCGGAGGCTACGGCAGAATGCAAAGCGCTTTTGCTAGTTTGGTCTGAAATATACTGAATTTTCTCACAGCAAAAACATCGCCAAAAACTTTTTGGGGGACAAGAAACAATATTTTATCTTTTCCACAAACTATTGCATTATAATCCGTCGAATGCAAAGCGCTTCTTGCTAGTTTTGTCTGAAATATACTGAATTTTCTCACATCAAAAACATCACCAAAAACTTTTTGGGGGACAAGAAACAATATTTTTGCTTTACCAAAAACTAATGCATTATAATCTGTCTTAATCTGGATTGGTCACCTTCCAATGGCAAGCCAATCAGGGCAAAGGGGCGGGCTGGAATGCTAAATCAGAATGCAAAGCGCTTCTTGCTAGCTTTGTCTGAAATACACAGAATTCAGATTCAATTCTCAGATGAAAAAATATCACCAAACACAACGTGTTCACAACAACAACAACAACAACAACGTAAAGCGATGGACTGACGGCAGGGCGAAAAGTGGGCGGAGCCCAGAGTGGTCCGCCCGCATTCTTCCGGGCTCGGCACCCCCTGACAAACAAAAACGCGCGCCCACGTGCCATTGGAATTCACACACCTGACCAGAAAAAAACTTCCTTTAACAACATATCTGTCATTTCCAAAATGGTGGACGCTTGACCGTTTTGTTCTTCGCAGGGAAGGACGAGAAACGAAAACCAGCAAAGTGGAGCAACCCATCTTCCGTAGGTGAGTCAGACCATGACAAACCACAAACATGAGACACTGTGACATCATACTATCAAAACATTAGAAGCATGTACTTGTACTACTTGTAGTGTAGTACCAAAGTATAAGTCACGTTACAAGTTCATTATGGTTAGTAAACACCAAGAATAGAGTGGAAATAACGCATAGGACACATTTGGCTAAGGCTATTACTTGTATAAATACTAGTTTTTACTAGTTTTGAATGGATTTCTGGTTTGTGCGTGGCAAGGATATTGTTGATAATGAAAAAAAAATAAAAATACTTGTGTAAATACTAGTTTTGCATGGATTTCTGGTTTGTGCGTCACAAGAATACTGTTGATATTTAAAAAAAAAAGACAATTTCTTGAATTGAAATAAAAAGTTAAAAGAACTACAACTAACTGAAACAGTCTTCTAAACATATCAAAAATGACAGACTGTCCAAAACCTAAAAACCAAGCAAATCTACTCCTAAAACCCCAGCAAATTAGAGACCCCAAAACTAAAAAGCAAATAAAACTAAACTCCCATGAAAAAGAAAAAAAAACCTAACCATCGCGCGACAAATGGCAATTCATCGCAAGAACGCTATGCTTTCCTCACTTCAATTTATCTTTTGCTGCCCGCCCTCCCATTTGAAACGGACAGGACGGCGAATACGGCCGGGGGGCGGCGAAAGGGTCTCGCCGTGCGGACATGCACGCCCTCGGGCGTCTGGACGCACACGGTTAACTCTCACTAATTGCTCTGTGACTTCCCTGTGGCTCTGTTTCTACTCACTGAGGTAGTGTGTGTAAATGTGTGTAAATGTGTGTGTGTGTGTGTTCAAAAGCCAGGAGGAGGGGGTTGTTACTTGTACTCTTGCTCTGTTGACTTCGGGTGAAAACACACATATACACACACACACACACACATTCCTCAGGTTGAGGAATCTGTAGATGGTGTGTCAGCTCACTTCCTGTCGAATACTTACTTTGTACAGAATGTCAGAGTTGCTGAATTTACGTCCAGGAATCCAAGTACGTACAATCTATGTATGACGAGGGGTGTGCAAACTTTTGTCTCAGGAAAAAAATGATGGAAGGGTGTTCTACTTTTGTTTTCTTAGAAAGAGGGTCGAAATCAGGTAAACAAAAATATGATTTGGTTTTCAAAACAGGTTATTTTTATGTGGTATTGATAAAATACGATCGCTGAATTCCAGTTTTGAACAAATTATTAGATTAGAATTTTATTTCATCCCGTATTTGGGAAATTTCTTGGTTGCAGTAGCAATACAGACACAGAAGACATTGTAGACCTAGGTAAACAAGTGAAGGGCTATTAACTATAAAATGAACCGGAAGTATTACCATACTGCACTATATTTATATTGACTTGCGATGTCCCGTTCACATGTTTGGCCACCAATCCGAGTGCACAATGCTATCTTAGCATTAGCTTCCCTCGAAAGCTAACAGAACAATTATCTTCAGGCGGTCTTACTTGGTCGTATAATATTGATTTTGATTTCCTAGCTTTGTCTCACAACAATCTAATCCTAAAAATACATATTCCCCTCGACTAGCGAGTAACCCGGTGGTAGTTACATGGAAGTGACGGTAGTTTCGACGAGCACGGGCAACCTGGAATGCCACGCGTGATCCCAAGGAAACGATGACATAATTTGGCATGGACGCCTTAATATAAGCCCTTGAAGACAAACACACCTGAGCACAGGTAAAGACCGCCGCCGCCGGCAGCCTTTTTACAGGTCAGCACAGGAAGGCGCCGCGAATGACGTGTCAGAGCGGATACGCGGATTAAAAGCAAACACACTCGCTCTTTCTTCAGACAAATTGCCGTTCTGGGCCGCGGTAACAAAGCCACATTCATTGCCGTCCAAGTCGGGATCCCGACTAAAAGCACCCTAGAGTACCTATCCATTGCTAGGAGAGATTCACTTAAGGTGTTGTTTATATTTTTTTAAGGGGAAAAGAAACACCGTTGCTAAATGGCGATGTGTCAAAACTTGTGATGATTTTGAACAAAAGCACCACTAATTGGAGAGCAAGCTTGCGCAAACTGAACCGATAGTATTGGCCCAAAAAAAAAAACCCACCTCTCTCAGATATATAAAAAAAACAAAACAAATACCTGAACTGGACAATACTGTTAAATATGCAGATGCCACCTTAGTTTACAAAATCTTCCAACACTAAGCTCCTCCTCCACTGCAAGATTTTGTACAAAAAATTCCAACACAACAACAAGGGCTGGCTATAGAGGTGACTGTGTACTTCCCTTCAAAAAGAGTGCTAAATTAGCCATAGCACCTTCCCTGTCCATGTACATCAAGGGTGTCAAACTCGGGTTGGTTCGCGGGCCGCATTAACATCAACTCGATTTCATGTGGGCCATTTTAGATATAATATTTAGATTTTTTTTAAAATAAGAACTGGATCAAAAGCGTGTTTCAATGGCGATGATTCAGGTGACAAAAAAACTGTCAACACAGTAAAATATACTACAGATCAAAACAGGGGAAAAAATGGTGACTTTTAAGTTTGGCGGTCAAAGAGACAAGACGGCGTTTTCTGTCGTCTACGTGGGTTGGCTAAGGTCATTTTAGGGTCGCGGGGGTCACGTTGTTTACACGCCGACAAGCATCCAAAGAGGAGGGAGCAACACATGAAAGCCAATGTTGTCCACGGTCAACTTTCATGTCATTGGAAGACGAGAACCTGGAGGAGATCTTAGACAGATATGCCTTAAAAAGGACCTCAATTGTGGTCCGTCTCGGACTGGGGTGCCGTGACGAAAGACCGCCACCGGACGCAAACAAGAGGAGGGGACCAGACCGGTCTTTGCGTACGAGACTTTAGTCGGACTCGCGGCGAAAGGTTTTAAATTTCACCAACGCGTGTGGCTGCCAAACACAAGAGGAGGCTTCAAATGAGTGTGTGTGTGTGTGTGTGTGTGTGTGTGTGTGTGTGTGTGTGTGTGTGTGGGTGGGTGTGCGGGTATGTGTGTGTAACCGGATCCACCAGTGTTTCAAACAAGGCTTGTTATGGCGGAGCATTGCTTGAAACTAATCTTAGCCTGATCTTTAACCCTTTAACCCCGCCCCCGATGACCACCAACCCTCGCAAAACCCACGCATCATTGAGTTTTGCCCCTATTTGGACTGAGGATGACCTTAAAAAAGGTGGGCATGCACCCCATCATCCATGGAAATGGAATTGAAATTGAAAATGTACAACGAGAAGCTCCCTTGATAATTCCGTTTAGGCCACAGTTGTCAAAGTGGCGGCCCGGGGGCCAAATCTGGCCCGCCGCATCATTTTGTGTGGCCCGGGAAAGTCAATCATGAGTGCCGACTTTCTGTTTTAGGATCAAATTAAAATGAAGAGTAGAGATGTATATTACATTTCCAGATTTTCCCCCTTTTAAATCAATAATTGTCATTTTTAAACCATTTTTTCTGTATTTTTAGTTCAAAAATCATTTTGGAAAATATAAAAATATTTAAAAAAAAGCTAAAATAAACATTGTTTTAGATCTATAAAAAACTGAATATTCAGGGATTTTAATCCAGTTCTTTTAATCCATTTATAAAAAAATATTATATCTAAAATGGTCCGGCCCACGTGAATCAAGTTGACGTTAAAGCGGTTCGCGAACCAAGCCGAGTCTGACACCCTTGGTTTAGGCCATACAGGTACAACCGGTGAAAGATTGTCATCTCAGTAATGCAACGTTTCCCGTAACGAGCGCATATTTGGCGGTCCGCCATTAGCATAGCAGGCATATTGTCGGTTTTGTTTGGTTTTTTTCCACCTGGAGCTTTTTTGCTTTTTGCGCGAGGCTTCTTCCCTAATCTTTATTTATCCTCCTTCATCCTCCGCAAATCTTCTTCACCCGTCCTAAAAATCTCTCTTGACCCCTTTGTCGTGTTGACGCGTAATCCCACCGGATTATGGGGAACAAGGTCCAGCTGCGGTCGCACTCGGCGCTAAAAAAAATAAGGGAGTCGTGGAAAAATATTGTGGAAGAGTTTGCTTCATGCTTTTACGGCAGGGGTGTTCGGATCTGAATATGGCCTGCACAAGAAGCTTAAATTCAGATAGACTGTACGTATGAAAGTTATATAGTATAAAGTTATATTTAGCCATTTATTTATCATTTCGGATTATATATTGTTGCTCATTTCAGGTAGCCTGGAAGAATGCGACATGTTTCCACAAAGCTCATCGCGTCATCAGAGCATTGCTAGCATAGCATTCATATTCCTGGCCTGTGTTTTATGAGTTCATTAGCACCTGTCAACGTTTTTCTGGTTGACCTAAAATATGGTATGCGAGTCCATAGCGTCAAAATATGTTTAATACGTTTTCTAGGCCCGCAAAAAATGCTGAATTGTGAAACTGAGGAATTATTTTGCTTTATTGATGAAAACAAAGTATCACTCTGAGGTTTGATTACACTGGTTTACAGGCTGAATGTTTGAATGTACTGAGACTTTACTAAATTTGGGTCAATAAAAAAGAAAATGAATCAATTTAATCATTTTTGCGATACAGCATTTGGCCAAAAAGTTAGAGCGACACTAAATAACTCTGTTTTCTGTGATTTGGGCGACGCCGGAGGACAAAAGCGGTAGTGTTTTGCCTCACGTTTTTTTTACCCAGTGGCTATGTAAAGGATTAATAGCGATGATATCATGAATCTAATTGCAGCTAAACAATATCATAAAAGTAGGAAATGAGTAATTTTTCAGATAAATAAAATGTAACCTGCGCGCAATAGAATATTTAATTTTCCAATCCATTCCCCCACAGTACCATCTTATTTCTGAAGCCAAATTTTGTAGACCCCAAGAATTATTTAGATGGACCATTTTAGCCCATTTCTTGTCAAAATAGTAAACGTAACATCAGACCGACGTGGTCGACGATGCCATTTCCCTCATTTTCCGACTGACCCGTGTCAACTCCCTGATGATTGGCCACCCTCCATCCAATTAGCTTCTTGCCCACGGCACCGGCTAACAAAACGGGGCGAGGTTTTGAACGTGGGTCTCTCTCTCTTTCTCTCTCGCTAGAATCTGAACTCCAGGAACCACAACTCTGCAAATTCCGCTCGAATGCACATGCCGAAAGCATTACTCAAATCCCCGTAGGAGAAGAATCCTCTAGAACGCGCAGACTACCCGGTGCGACGAGCCGCCATTTTGGCTCTGGCCCGCCCGACGGAATTACGCAAGTTCACGGTGACCTGTAACTCCCCCGCGGGCACGCACTTTTTTTTAAAAGCGCTCACGTAAGCGGCTCTCAAGCTAAGGGCTCTTGACGGGATTTAATTGAAGACCCCCAACCCGTTGGCCTCGCTAACTCCTCCCCCCCCCCCGCCCGACTTGCGTTGACCTCCGCTCTTATTCACTCCTCCTCGTTACTGGCTTTTATTTCCGACCTGCGCTGCCGTATTGTAGTCAAAACAACTTCCCGAAAACGCTTGATATTCACTCAAGTGTTGAGAGGGAGATGTCAAGAAAAGCTTAACTTTAAAAACAAGGACATTCAAAAGAGCCTTGCATAGAAACGCAATAAAACAAATTGGGGAGTAACCACAAACTACAGCAAGTATAAATACTCTCTGTTTTGAAATGGGGAAAATTGAGGCCGCAAAATTGTCAAAAGCCGCATCTACGCGCCAACTATCTCGAGCAAAAAATGCCGTGCTGTTGCTACTACAATTCCACCTTGACACGACTGCTTTCCGGAAATATAAAATAGCCCGAAATATCCAATTGTGCTTATTCACAATTGTCTCTTAGTGAGCATAATCAACAACTGACTGTTTACAACAGTTTAGTCATGTAGAAAGTTGCCATGTCAAAATGTTTGCATAAAACGCACCACTGACAGATATTAAAATAAAACACAAACGCCTGAACTAGCACAATACTGTTAAATATGCAGATTCCACATTAGTTTACAAAATCTTCCAACACTAAGCTCCTCCTCCACTGCAAGATTTTGTACATAATAATTCCAAGACATCAACAAGGGCTGGCTATAGAGGTGACTGTGTACTTCCCCTCAAAAAGAGTGCTAATTTAGCCGTAGCACCTTCTCAGTTCATACCTGGAACTCAATAGCAATTAGCATACATCAACTCTTGTCTCTGAACCTCTTGGCCAATCATCTTTAAGCCTTAAAGGCTGTTAGACCAACAAAATTGCAATCACAACTCTGTCTAAAACTGTACTACTTGTATGTGTTATTGTTTACCTTCAACCGGCACAAGGGACTAAATCTCGGCTACAACCTTACATATTTGCATATATATGTTCATTAACATGAATATAAATATGAGCTGTCCCTTATTAAATAAATCAAACTCAAACTTAAAATGGCCACCAGTTCGCCCCCTTCACCGGCACATATAAACATTGTAGCAGAGGCTAGCTAGCAAGTTAGAGGGATGTCGGGGGTGTGGCCTCATCCAGGCCTTTTGGGGGACAATATGAAACCAACTTAAAAGGACACTATGTTCAGCGTTAAAATATTTTTGCTAGCACCCAGGGGCCCGTCGGTACTAATTGCCCCTTGGGCCCTGTTCACATTTGCTCCGCCCCTGCATTGTGGAATTATCGCCACCTACTGTCCCGGAGTACAAAATTCAGAGGTCACCTAAAACAGTCTTGCGATTTCAAGATTTCCACTCGCTAGTTTTCAAATTTTGGGGTGTTCAGCCCCCCAAGACGTGTTAATTCCGCTTTCACCCCCCGTTACCGTAAACAATGGAAATAGCCTCCATTCACAAAGACATTTTTGGGAAGTCCACACACCCAAACAGAGGCAGAAATAAAAAAGACAGATGTGAGAAGAGTCGTTGAAAGACATCTGTTTTTTTTTCAAAGCTGTCATTCACGTTATGAGCATCAGCGTCCTTTCATAAATCTGTCATCTTGAAAAGTTCTTGTTGATTTCCACATGCCAATCTCGTGACACACACAATTGCTCAGCTGCCGGCAGTCTGAGGAATGTTTTCGATGGAAGGGTGACGAGCTTTCCGACTTTGCGCACCCCGACGGCCGGCCTCTGTTTCAAAGCGCGCCGACGGGAGTCACTCAAAGATGCGCACCCGTGCCGTTGGGGCATATCTGCTAACACGCTAACTGATAAAATGTTGTACAAATCACTCAAGCCGGTAAAGGGAAAGAAAAAAATGTGACAGGTTTGGGTTTATCGGGGATCTGACGCTAATCGCTGAACCGTATCCGAAGCAGTTTCTCTGGAATGAAGTGGATTTATTGAAACGTCGGCGAAAGAATGTAGTGCGTTTGTGATTGTAAATGGCGACGGATAATGCATTTGCAGAGGATTCTGGTTTAAAAAAACTAATAAAAAGGCAGGTGTCAAAGTGGCAGCCCGGGGGCCAAATCTGGCCCGCCGCATCATTTTGTGCGGCCCGAGTAAGTAAATCATGAGTGCCAACTTTCTGTTTTAGGATTAAATCCAAATGAAGATTATAGATGTATATTATATTTCCTGATTTTGCCCTTTTTAAATCAATATTTGCAATTTTTATCCATTTTTTTCTTTTGGTGTTTTTAGGTCAAAACGCATTTTGTAAAATCTAAAAATAAATATATAAAAACATTTTCACTTTAATATTGAATATAATTTTTTTTTTAAATTGTTTCCATTTAAAATGAAAAACAAATGATTTTCCCTTACTAAGAAATAAAAATAAAAATAATCAAATAAACAGTTTTATATCTATAAAAAAACTGAATATTTAGGGCTTTTGATCCAGTTCTTATAATCCAATTAAAAAATATATCAATATTATATCTATAATGAAATCGAGTTGATGTTATTGCGGCCCGCGAACAAACCCGAGTTTGACACCCTTGTTTTAAAATGTGATTATTTTTTGGAAGTCTTCTCATTGGCTGAAACTGACACATTTCCAAACATTTTAAATTTTGGCGACACGCCCACTGTCAAGGCGGGCACGTACGCACACGCAAAAATTTGCCACACGACGACGAACAACAACGAAAGCGCAAACATAACCGCATCACCATCTCTTTTTAGATCGGAAATTTTCTGGCGTTCTCGATCATCGCGACAATTCGCCTCTAAGAGAGCAACTTTTCACATTTAGTTAAAAGGTCAAATCTCGCCGTCAATTGGGGTCAAGTGTGCGGAGACTGACGTTTTGTCAGCGTCCGAAGGAATTATCCAGATGGGTTGGCAGCCGGGTTCGAGCGCATGTCAGGATTACTTTGGAAAAGAAAAAAAAAAGAAGAGATGCGGGAGGGAAGCTTTCCAAAAAAAGGGGGCTACTAGCATTTCAAGCAGGGCAGTGGGGAAGAAAGAATGCAGCACCACAATGAAAATAAATGCCACGGATGAGATGATACAGGCCCTTCTTCTTCTACTCCGTCTTACTTTACAAAGAGTTTGATACTTTTGAAAAGGAAGGAAGGAACAACTCTTTACCTTCCACACTTTTACCCAAACGTGATACAGTAATGCCTTGAGATACGAGCTTAATGCGTTCCGGGACCCAAGCGCATATGTCAAATCAATTTTTCCCAGATAAAATAATTAAACGCAAATGAATCCATTCCCACTCTATATAACAATACTGTCATGCTTCTACTAACCAATGCCTCTATTTACAAAAGTTTCAGGTTATGAATTTTTTTAATATGCAAATGAGTGACTCGAGATACGAAAAACATCCAAGTTACGAAACCCCCAAAAAGTAAATGCATTTCCTTATCCGTTTTTTTTAAATTTTGAATTCCCCTTATTAAGCGATTAAAAACTACAAATGCAACGTGGCACATACTTTCACATGCACACACATAGGGCACACGTAAAAGTCTAAAATGTACTACAAAGATGACGACTTTCGGCCCTGGCAGAACGGGCTCTTTCTGTGATCTGGCGGAAAAACACGGGTATTACATCTATAACGGCCGCAGAGGGAAATATTTCAGCGCTGCAGGGCATATTTTCCTATTCTTTATTTATTTTAAGACATTAATACATCATTTCCTTATAATTTTCTCTCACTTTTGTGTGTTTCCTTAAATATTTCATACAGAATTGGGACACTTTGACCAATTTTAAAGGCTCTATTTGGTAGTTGTGTGAGGACCGTGGTATGAATTACATAATTTACATATAAAGTACACCTCTACTTACAAAATTTTCAAGTTACGAAAAAAGTCTTGGAACCAATTAATTTCGTAAGTAGAGGTACGACTGTATTATATTACTCTATTACAATGGAAAAATATATTTTTAATTGTTTTTTTTTTTACTACAGTGGCCAAGTTCTAATAGCAAGCGGAGGACAATTTACAAAAAAAACCTGTAATTAACCCAAAAAATTTCCCCCAGAAGAAAAAAAACGTGATGTAGCGAAGCCGCAATATTCGAGGGATTACTGTAGACGGAAAAGGCGTATTGGACATCTACGGTCCGACAAGAAGATTACTTTCTGTGTGTGGTCTTCCAAAAAAAAAAAAAAAAAAAAAAACATCCCACGCACACACTAGGCTCTTCGTTAAGGTACGCAGAGACACAAAGTTAATTCCGCAAAGTATGCACGGCGTTCAGAGATTTTACTCCTCAGCGAGTCTCGAAGAAAAAACTGCAGATTTGAAACAAAGAGACTTTTGTACCTGGCCCAGGTGGAAAGACACACGCGCAAAAAAAAAAAAAAACAGGTTACTTGGTTCAAGCCCAAAAAAAAGACGATAAGATAAAAAGCTGTCAAACGACGTCGACAGATAAAAATGAGCTCTAAGCCCCTCCCACTTTTCTCCCACTCATTCCAAGTCTGTTGAAGCAATAATAAACTGTCACAGCAAGTTTTTTTGCAGCCTCCAGCACAGACGTTTAAACAGAGTATTTGTTTTGAAAGTTTTGGTTACGTAGCATATCAACTTGAGTTTTTAAAAAGGTTGCCAGATCTAAAATAGTATTTCTGTGGTGACATCGAAGGTCGTGTTATGATTTTTTATCAGTCTAGAGCAGATGCAGATCTCAGTTTTTAACCCGAGATGGACTTGACTTGAGACGTTGAAAGAAATTTAGAAAACTGCAAAAGTTGAGTATTTTGTTTGACAATATTTGTCTTGGTTCTCCAAAGTTGCTTTCTGTTCTGTGAATACGTACGAATAGATATATTTTTGGTACGTGATTAGCGGTTGACCGTTGCCAGCCCTCCCAATCCAAACAATTGGACACCAATGGCGGCAGCGAATGAGTCGAGTTTCTAACAGAACGCAATTAATGCGACGTATTTCCCTTGTGGTTTCAGGTTGAGCCCCGGAGAATACCCTGCGAGATGAAGGTCTCTCTCCTCCCACCAACGGCTCTGGTTCTAGTCCTAGTCCTGGTCCTGGGCAGTCCCCGTGGCATCTGGTCCAGCGAATGCCCCAAGGGCTGCTCCTGTTCCACGCCGGATTCCATCTTGTGCTTCCAGAGACGTTCTTCCCACTTTCCTCGGGGGGTGTCGCCCAATACCAGGAGCCTGTACCTTTTTGCCAACGGCATCGAGGGTCTGGCGCCCCTGGACTTTGAGGGTCTGCGGAGCTTGGAGATGCTGGACCTGAGCCAAAACAAACTGACGCAACTTTCCGACGGGGTCTTCCTGCCGCTAACTTCTCTGAAGAACCTGGACCTGTCGTCCAACCAGATCACCCACATTTCCGAGGAATGCTTCCGAGACGTGGTCCTGCTGGAGCGTCTTTATTTGTACGGGAACCACATCAAGAGCATCCATCCGGCCGCCTTCGACGGCTTGGAGAACCTGCTGGAGCTCAAGTTGCAGGGCAACAGGCTGACGTCGTTGCCCCACCTGGCCATGCCTCGACTGTTGCTGCTGGATCTTCGTTTCAACGTCCTCCCCGCGTTGGGGCCCTCGGACCTCCAGACCCCAAATCTGGAGGCCCTGAAACTGGGCGGCGTGGGCCTCACGGACCTGGACCCGGAGCTGATCGGCAGCCTGAAGAACCTCCACGAGCTGGATGTGTCGAGAAACCGACTGCAGGTCTTGCCCTCCATCCTGAAAGAAATCCGTGGCCTGATTCACCTCAACCTGGCCGGCAACCCCATGGGTCCCCTTAAATTTCAGGACCTAAAGAACCTGGAGGAGCTGCAGGAGTTGGACATCAGCGGGCTGAGTCTGCAAGCCCTCCCGCGGGAATTTTCCCAGCTATTTCCTCACCTTCGAAAGCTGACGGTGGCGGAAAACCCCTTCAACTGTCTCTGCGCTTTAGCCTGGCTCCCCAGTTGGCTACGAAGCCAAAGCATCACCTTGGAGAGGACGGAGGAGACCCGCTGCCATTTCCCGCCCATCAACGCTGGCAAGGTTTTGGAAAGACTGGAGCACGGGGATTTCGGCTGCCCGACCACCACCACGCAAACTACCCCCACGCTCAAGACGACGACCGCCCCGCCCACAACAGAAGTCACCACCGCGTCAACCCCGGAAACCGAAGCCGACGGCGACGCCAACGAACCCTCGCCTCCGGCTCCCGCCTCCCCGAGCGTGGACTCGGAGCGGGAATCGCACTTATGCCCCTCCCACACCTGCCTCAACGGCGGCACCTGCCACCTGGACCGCTACGGACAAGTGGAGTGCACCTGCCCACGCGGGATCTCGGGATCCTACTGCGAAATCCTAAACGGCGACCCCCTCTCGGCCACCACGGCGTCCCCGGACGCGCCGGACATCAGTTGGCGCCATGCCACCTCCACGTCCATCCTGCTGGATCTCCACCGCTACATCGAAATGCGACCCTACATCCGCGGGATCCGTCTGACCTACCGCAACCTCTCGGGTCCGGACCGCCGGCCCGTGCAACTCAGCCTGCCGGCCTCGTATCCCGAGTACCGACTCCGAGGCCTGAACCCCAACTCCACCTACGGCGTGTGCGCCAGCCCGCTGGGCGCCCCCAACGGCGTGGACAGCGTCTGCACCCAGGCGCGTACCGCCGACGAAAAGAACGCCGGCGTGGCCGGGGCGCAGATGGTGACCAAGAAGATGACCGCCGTGTTGGTGCCCGCCGTCGCCATCTTGCTGCTGCTGGTTCTGATGGCGACGGCGGTGGGCGTGGTCTGCTTCGTCCGTAAGAGGAGAGCTAAAGGCCACCTGGAGCTGGAGCGCCAGCCCTCGCAGCTGGAACTGGACGGCGTCAAGGCCGGCTTGGACAACGGGGCGCTGCCTCCCAAACAGGCGCAACTCATGATCCCCGAACCCGCCGTTCAGAATGGCAACTTGGAATACGAAGTGCTGCTGTTGCAGGACCACTGCACCCCCAGTAAAAACGCGTCGGCGCTCAAGCCTTCGTACTTTTGACGTCAGACTAAATACGGATTGGCTACACCGGATTGGCTACCGAGACTGGTCTGTCGCCGTTTGACGGGCGATAACGTAACGGCCATCGAGCGTCATGGAACTGAGTTTTTTGGACTTCTGACTCCGTGTACGTGGATTTAAGCTTACACGGCTGGACCGGTAACCCTCCCCAATGCTACGCCTACCACAGAATCTAGGCGGAGACCAAATAGTGTCGGGACAGAAGCTGGATTTATGACATTGGTTGAAAATCTGCGTTCATTCGGGAGTCTGCATCAAATTGCTCTAAAACCGCATTTTTTAGCCTGGCGTTAAATTCGTCAGCTGACGTCGAGAAATGTGAAAAAATTTAACCGTTTCTACGTCGACGACAAAGCAACCTGGCCATAAAACTACTTGTACATCCTTTAAACCAATCAAACTCCTCAACAACCTTCTTATTGCTTTCATAATGTCGTGATTAGATGTCATAAATCTGACTCGGTAGCACTGAAACGTGATCATTCGACGGTAGCCATCGATTGGATTGGAAGTTTACGACCGTTAACGACAACCAATGACGTCCAAGGAGGCGATTAAGTCGCGCAGACAAGATGGCGGATAGTTTAATAGTTTTATGACCTACTGAGATGCGTTTTATCCGAGTCTAGCGGGCCTGTTTTGATGGCAGGTTCATGTAGCAAAAAATCCACACAACTGGTTTAGCACTAAAACAAAACAAATGCTGATTTTGTACATAGATAATTTTGATATCTTTTTTTGTATTTTTTTTTCAACAGACTGCTAACAGCCTTTTATTTTATTTTTTTAACCTACTCGGTCCCTTCTTATGACAAAGCGACAGAGTTAAAACTTTGAAGATTACAAGCGGTTTGGTACCAGCACGGCCAATCAAAGAGCTTTCGGGCCCCCACGGTGTCAGACGGTCTAAGTAGACCTGAATCTGCGAATACTCAAGACTAACTTAATCCCCCCTTTGCAACATCGGGGCGTCACAAAAAGGGGCGAGTCTTAGGGATTACAAAAAACCACTTGAGCGAAGACGTAGCTTAGCGCTCGCCTCAATTACATTAAACTTATGTTCAAACCACCCCAAAATATGATTATTATTTATTTTATTGTCTCCTTAAAATGCAGTGTTTAACCCGCCATTAATATTAAAACTAAGTAGAAATGGTTTTACGCCAAATGCGAATGAGCAACTGTATCCTGTCTTTTTATCCTAATCTTTCTCAACCGTTTTTGAGCTGCGGCACCCTTTTGCCATTGCGTATTTCAATCAATCTCATTTTTATAATAATAATTGCCGGTTCGCGTGACGTAAAAGTAAGCTACCGATTTGATTCTCGGAATTTTACGACCCTATCTGACGACAATTTCTTAATATTACGCAGTTTTGCCATCACAGATTAAGGTGACATTAAAAATAAGCAACAAAAACTTGTCATATTCCAATCTGGAATCTGGAAATATTACAAAATGGGCTCATTGCTCATCCCCTTTCAATCTTTCGCTCGCGCAAGCTCGTTTCCCGAGGCGCACCGGAACTCGGCTCGGCGGTTGGGTAACACGCGTTTCGGGGGAATAACCCGACTTCCAAAAAGGCGGCTCTAAACATGAAGGCGGGCAAAACGGAGTGAAGTCATGTACAGTCCATCAACACGGGCTCATATCAGCCGTGGGTCGTGTCGGGACTCGCGTCAGCACCCCCCTATGTCTTGACTTCATTAGTACAAGCCAGACTCCTCTATCAACACATCTGCGAATGTCTATTACCAGCAGTATTTTTGGCGTACACGTGACACTCCGACCCAAGAAAAAACCGTGCGACTGGAATATCCGTTTGTCAAAAAAGAATGAGTTGAAAATGAATATTTTCAACGTGATTGTAAAAATGATGTTTTCCCACTTTTTTTTGGGAAGTGCCTTTGCTAATATTGTCTCTTTTTAATATTATTGTTATTGTTATTACGACGTGAACTCGTTTGTACATGTGGAACAGAAGTGATGTCATTAAATGAACATGTTTAAAAAAAAAAAAAAGATGGGTTTGTTATTGTTAAATGTTATTCCTTGAGAGCCGTACTCACAATTTAAAAGTCAAAAATACATGAAAAATTGTGACTTTTTGGTCATTTTACCACTTTTAAAGTACAAAAAGTCTTTGAATTCTTTTGACAACATTGTTACGCTGTTGCTAATCAATGAATATCAATGAATATCAATGAGTATCAATGAGAGAATGATGCAGAAGAAGAAAAAATCAATGCCACAGTCCGATTTACTCGTAACTCAAATGAACGTTTCCCATAGGAATGAACTAAAAACTAATTAATTTGTTCCAACCATCTGAAAAAAAACACCAAAAACAGGAAATTGGATTGGATTAAATCGGGACGTTCCTATTGGTGCGTTCGGGACTCGGCTCTCTCACCACCAATTACCATATTTTAGCCATATGCACCCATCAAAAGAGCCACATGTGGCTCCCGAGCCTACCCCTGATCTAGGGTATCAAACTCAAAGCCTGGGGGCCAGATGCGACCCGCCAAATCATTTTTCTGCAGCCTGCGATTACGCTAAAAATAGCAAAAACATAATCCTTTTTAAAATAACATATAATAGTTGTCATCTTCTAAAGTAAAGCTTGATCCAGATCAACAACAACAACAACAACATTTCCGACTGTTCTGAAGCCTTTCATGTTATTCATAAATAAACTCAGATGGCGACGAAAATCCAATCTAATCCTGTTTCTGCCGACTGATCCCACAACAAAAGAATTGGACGCCTACCGCTTTCAATGCCACTGACCCAATCCTATTCCCAATCAAAACGAATCGGCTGCGTTAACTATTAATGAATTGATTTTTTTTACCCCAATTCGGTATTTCCCAGGCATTTTCGCGTGCAAACGACACGTTGGTATAACGAGCTCCTGTAATTGGTCCTGACGAGATTGACTCACACGGCGGTGTTTTTATAAGCTACTTTTGTAAACGCCGCACTTTGGCTGACCACCCATGTTTTATGAACGGGGGGAAAAAAACAGCATGTATGCACACCTCCAAACAAATAAACAAGAATAAAGTAGTCGTATAAAAACGGGCCCCGCTAAGTCAATTTGCTGGTTGAGCGTAAACTTCCGAGAAATAAAATCCCAATGTACTTCCCCTAATAACTTTCCATCCTTTCTTAAGACGTTGAGGGAACGTTTACAGAGTCATCGGGAGCACATGCGAACACGGACGGTAAAAAGTAGTTTCGGGTAAAAAAATAGGATGACGTGATGTTTATGCAATGCCTACGGCTGGAACAATGCGTGCGTGTCGCTGCACAAGCATCTGCTAATGTTCAAGTGTGAAAAGGGGGAGAGGTGTGCGTGTGTGCTATTTTACGCATTTCTCCTTTAAGACAAACTGGCTTTTTGTTCTCCGGGGAGGAGGAGGAGGAGGAGGAGGAGGAGGAGGAAGTTAACTTGACTTTCGGTGGACCGTGATGCTCACTCAATGCTTCGTATTGTGGCTGAAAAACTTTCTCATCTTCAAAACAATCTCATTTTACGTATACAGTAATCCCTCGATTATCGTGTCTTCATTTATGGCCAATTCAATACTTTTTTTCTGCTATTAATTATTAAAAGATTATTATATTATATTAAATATTATTATGCTTTGTAATGCTTCGTATTGTGGCTGCAAAACTTTCTCATCTTCAAAACAATCTCATTTTACGTATACAGTAATCCCTCGATTATCGCGTCTTTTAAGACTTCTCTGCTAATTACTGCAATGGCGACAAAACACTTTCAGATGTCGCATAAGGGAAGTTATGTGATGAAAAATTCTAAGTCATGCCCTGTATATAGTACAGAAGACACTTTTGGAATATTTTTTCCGAGGGATGTCCTAGGAAATATATATTTAAAAAAAAATACATATTTTTTCCCCTGAACTGATGTTTGGAAAATGTATTAAAAAGGGAAAATAGCCAATCCGAATGTCTTTTTCCCTGCCATCGATTTGAGAAAAAAATATCCCTAACAGCCAGATAAGAGGGTTATTCGTCAAAACACATTTTTTTTGCCAAAGTTAAAGTGCGAACAAATGACAGTTAAATCTTAAATTCTCTTAAATAACCTAAAAAAATCCATTGCGATTAATTGAGCTATCTTGATTGCGATTTTCTCCATTTTAAGGCTCTCTCTGTTATCCAAAGTGCTTTCACAAATATAAATAAAGAGTATAAAACATACTCTATCGTAACATATCGACGGCAAAAAATCAAAATCAAATGCGTTCTGCAAACTTAGGATTTAGTAAAGTAAAAAAAAAGCCAAACTACGAGTCCAATTAGGAATAAGAGACTAATTACCTTCCCCATTGAGCTTAAACACAAATGATCAGTGGCAAAACTTAATGGAAGGCTTGAGCGCCCCCCCCCCCCCAAGCCCTTGTGCTGAAGTGACCATTGAACTCTGACCTTTGAACCCTAAGCTAGCAGGAATGGTCCGGCCAACAAACACCTGTTAAGGCCACTGATGAAAATACTCGGTAATTGCGTGGGGGGTTCCATTGGTGGTTATTAGACCCGAACACACATATACACGTTGCTAATCCTGTCGGTGGGACGCGCCTGGACATTGACAAACGTCTGGCAGCTGATTAGTTAGGAGTGAGCCAACCAGTTTAGACGGGTCGCGCCGGAATTGGGAACCATTGTTTACGCATTCTAATTGGCCGGGCTAAAGTCGGAGAAAACGATTTGCAATTAAAGTCATCCACGAGTCATGTAAAACGTTTTTTTTTTAAAGTGTGCTTTTGGCTATTTGATTTTCATTTTGGGCACCGAGAAAGTGACGTTTATTTGAATAGTCATTTTAAGTTGTGTGTTCACGTGCGCGTTTGTTTGTTTTGTCAGATGTCAAACGTGTGGCTCTGCCTTTTGTTTGTTATTCATTTAAATGGCTTAATAAATATGTTTCTTATCTCTTATCGCTCATACAAAATTGGTACGTCATTAAAGGGTCATGTCGGTAGCATATTGGAACAAATTTGAGAATTTTGCACGTGAAATACTAATAATAAGTACGCGAAATCCAAATTATGAGCTATTTCTGCAACAAATCCAAATTATGAGCTATTTCTGCAACAAAATAATTTTGTAAATAGAGTTACCGTCGCATAACGTTATCTCTAAGTGACATAAATTAACTCAATGACTGACTGACTCTCCCAGTCCAAAACTATTGAACAATTGCACCCGTCACCAAACCCTGCAGAATATGATGCCGGCCCTCCTGCATCCTGTCAAATTTTTACGCCAATATCAAGCACAACCACAATTCAAAGCGTATAACTGCCATTTAATCCCACCATTCGCAGGAGCCAGAGCGCTTGCACGAATACCAGGAAACAAAACTGTCGTCCGCCTGCGCCAAAAGTCGCTGGCGGCCCGGCGGCAGTCGCCACTTGGCGAGCGCGAGGGCGCTTTGTTCGAGGCCAGCGGCGTGCCAGACCGGCCCACGGCCTCGCGAAAGCCGCCACCGCGTTACGCAAACACAAACAAAGGGCGCCCGCCGGCTAGGCCGACGCCGCGTGCCCTCCCGGTGGACCGGGGAAAGGGCGCGACGGAGTGGAAAATGCGCGTCGCGCGAAGCTAGCAATTTAGCCGACCCCCATTCTAATGTAGCCGTTACTTCCCCGACGACCGCAAGCTAAATGTATCCTCCGTGCGTAGCAGAAAATAGCATAACTGTGGGGAGCCGGAGGGGAACCGAGATGATAGAAAAACACGCGGCGGCGCAACGGACGGCGTGATGGATGGAGAACATAAAACTGGAGTCACCCAAGAAGGAAACGACTTAATAGAAAGTAGGGAATAAATCTAAGACGGAAAAAGGGAGCATTTCTGAAGAGGAGTAAAGCAGACGGGAGAGTGGAGGAGGTGCAGCGGGGGGGTCTCTCCAATTCTACCGCTGCATACTTTCCATCTTAACAGATAGAATTTACGGAAAGACGGCCAAGGTCAGAAGCGGCGGGGAAGACGCTGCCAACTCCCGCTCGGCAGCCGCGACGACGCATTCCGGCTTTCGCGCTGGTTTCCTCTTTCTTTTTGGCCTCCGACCGTCCGTCTCGCCACGGCGTCCTTCGCTCGATAACCGACTCGTGCTGGTTTTTACATCAGGAAGCGCGACGGGTGCCACGCGGCTTTTAACGGTCGTGGGTTTTTCAGAAGGCGTCTCAGCACGTCGTATTTATGGGAGGAAATTCAAAAGCTGGGGGACGGGGATAGCAGCAAAAGGGCTTGAGGTCGGAGTCATATAGAATACTGAAGTAAGGGTACAGTAGGAGTCTTTTTCCATCCCTTGAGGTCAGATTTACACTAAATTTTGCCCAAAAGACTACTTTTATTAGAGTCCAGATTATAATCTTTTACACGGATATGGACTCTCGAATAGGTGAGTAAAACGGGAGTCTTGAAAAGCCATCAAATCCCCAAATATACTATTTTTGTACGGAAATTAGCATTGGAAGGGTCCTTAATACGACACTAAAATGTCTCCTCAAGATTTTGTCTCCAACGGCGGTAAAAGTAGAGAAAGACAAATTCTTTCGGTTCACGCAAAAGAGACGCTTGTCGTCACTTGCAGATAAATTTAACAGTCAAATTACTACTTTAAAGTGCTTACAGTCGGGTACCAAAACACATCGGTTCGCGTTTCCAAAGCTAAGAACGATTCTGTATCATTTTTTTTCAACTTTGTGGGATCGCCATTGGATGGAATCCCAGAGTTGCGTATCGGAATCAAAATTCAGTGCCAAAAAAGAAGGAAAAATGGTATCAGAAAAACGACTTTTCTCAACTCAGCACTCCTTCAAGTATAAAAGTCAATTGCAAAGGCAAACTTGGAAGAAACGAACCAAAAGTGCCATAAGTGAATGGCGGAAATTGAATCCTCATCATCAATTCCATACGCCTACATCAAGATTTCAGAGCAACAAAGGCAGATTGCAGCCGCTTAAGTAGAAAAACAGAACATCACAGGAAATCTTGGTAATCAGTCTTTCCCACGAGTGACAACTGGAAATCCAGTCGTTTCTGAGGAATATCATTTCCTGGAAATCGAACCGTTCCTGGGAAAGAGTAAAAGCAACATTGTGTCTTCTAGGTGTGAAATCTGTCCGTTAGCTACAGTGGACACTGCGAGGTCAAAGTTACTCCGGATTTGTGAGGACAATACAGTCGCTTGTGAACCGTCAGATATTTTACAAAAACACAAATGCCTGAACTAGAACAATACTGTTAAATATGCAGATGCCACCTTAGTTTAGAAAATCTACCATCACAAAGCTCCTCCTCCACTGCAAGATTTTCTACCCAAAAATTCCAAAACATCAACAAGAGCTGGCTCCAGAGGTGACTGTGTCGTTCCCTTGAAACTCAATACCAATTAACATACATATGAGTCATTGTTTATCTTCAACCTACAAAAATTAGCCCTCGGCCACAATCTTACATATTTACATACCATATTTACTAGCATATAACCTAGGTAAGATGGCTGTGCACCGAGCAAGCAGTAACAGGAACTTTTTATGCAAGATACGTACGTTTTTCTCTCTCTTGAATTTCATTCATAGACGTCAAAATAAATTTTGTTTAGCATTTTATCTGTTTATCTTTTCTCTTTTGAAATAAATGACCGTATCGGGGGCAGTCGCTTGCGTCATGACGTCACGACGCCATTGCGTTATGACGTCACGGCGCCATTTTGTCGTGACGTCATCAAGCCATGGCGGCGTCAACTTGCAGTTTCGTCCATGTCATGTTTTTATGCGCATATAAGCCATACCCTCGATTCAGTCATATTCTTTTGTCCAACAAAAGCGGCTTATGTGCGAGTAAATACAGTTATCTTGATGAATATGTGCTGTCCCCAAATAAATCAAACTCAAACTCTTCTAGCGACGTGTCCGTCAAGTCTGAGTTGTTCCAGTCCGGTGCTACTGAAAAGCCGGGTCCCCCCGGGACATAAACTGGGAACGTATGTATGAAAGGCCCAGCAGTTCTTCAGCTTTGTCCCCTTCGGTCCCTCCAGGAACAAGTGGACGTTTAAATATTTTCGCGAGGCCGGGGCCTCCTGCCTTGTCCGTGCCGGTTTTGAGTTCAAATGTTTATCTAAGAGTCTTTGTGGAACAGTTGGTCTTTCACCTTCTCTCTAAGAGCTGACCTATACAAACCAAATTCAGCGTAGAGTAAACGCAGCAGGGTATTGAACATCGCAGTACAAAAGATAGGGGCGGACACAATGCATCTTTTGATCCGCTTCGATAAAAAAAAGGTTAAAACAATCAAAGCAAAAAGTGAATTGAGATTCTTCAACCGGCAAGATCCGCCCTCGTCATGCCTGGATGCCTCACAATGGCGACCACGACTGTCAAAATACGATTTTGGACGGCTCTACAATACCGGCTTGTCTTCGGGTGCGAGCGTAAAAGACGTGGAGTGTGCGGGACGGAGCGTTCTTAATGGTCTGTAACAATGGAGGCCCGGCACCCCCTCCGTCTCACGGTTGAGCTACGATACGAAACACCTGTGTCGCCCCTTGCATGCACCGAACGCACCGCAGATGACGGAACGCGGCCCCTATCTGAGGCGCTTAATGGCGGAGAAAAGCTTGTTATCGTTTGACGGCAGTGGGCGGAGCCGTACAATACGCTTCGTGGATGAGCGAGTCTATGCGGGCGAACTCGGGCTTTACATAAGTCGCAACAAGTTGAAAAAAGGCACTTTCCCTTTGTTGGAAGTCAACTACAACTTCACTTTTTAGCATCCGGGTTATTATACAAGTGAATCCATTGGGTGATTAATGTCCAATCCATTTGGACTGGGAGGGCGATCGCCCAACCAATGGAAGGCTCAATCGATCAATCTATTTTTTACTGGGAGGACTGGAAGTCCATGATACTGAAAGATGAGCTTTCACAGCCAATCAGTGTAAATCATACATACTTTATATCTACTACAACACTTGGGAAAAAGTCAGAATTCCAACTATTCATAAAAAAAGTCAATATAGATAATTTAAATCAAGGGTGTCAGACCCGGGTTGGTTCGCGGGCCGCGTTAACGTCAACTCAATTTCATGTGGGCCGGACTATTTTAGATATAATATTTAGATTATTTTTTTTGAACTGTATCAAAAGTCCTGAATATTCTGTTTTTTTATAGATCTAAAAGTGTTTATTTGAGCTTTTTTTTCTTAGTAAGGGAAAATTTCTTTTAATCATTATGTTCCATATTAAAGTGGAAAATCGAAAATGTTTTTATATATTTTTAGATTTTACAAAATGATTTTTGAACTAAAGACACAGAAAAAATGGATGAAAAATTTGCAATTATTGATTTAAAAGGGTGAAAATCAGGAAATATAATATACATCTATATCTATCATTTTAATTTGATCCTAAAACAGAAAGTCGGCACATGATTTACTTTCTCGGGCCGCACAAAATGACGCGGCGGGCCAGATTTGGCCCCCAGGCCGCCACTTTGACACCTGTGATTTAAATAATGCTATTAAAATTGAGAATATGTGGACATCATATTTTGGGCCGTGAAGGCCATACTTTTATGACCCAAAACGACGTCCACGCAATATGTTTTTTGTATTAAACCAAAAATAAGTCACTTGCCCTTTAAAGGCGTCATTTAACGGGTCCTCAAAATATACAGTCGTATAAATCAAAGCCAAGTGAAGAAAAGCTCAGGACAAAACATAGTAAGGACTTCCACCTTGAGGCCCTCAAGGGACTTGAGTTCTTTTGAGTCCCCGGGGCCCCCCCACCATGACATGAAACGTCCACACAGTTGCCCCCCGAACTAATTGACCTCTCTGAAATAACATCAGATGGCTTCATACCGAGTAGCAAAAGCTACAGCTGGGTTCCCAACCCCAAGGGTCCTCCCGCTTTTATTCTCCTTCTACACCCAACATGCTTCTACACAATAGGCCAATTATTCCCTGACCAGCACAACATGGCCAATTCCTCCAGCGACTGCATTTTCTTGAACATATTTTTAATCTGTCAAGGTCCAAGTGCCCTGGAGTTGGACATAAAGAGCCCCAGAAGAAAAACAAGGAGGCCCGAGCAGGTGCAGGGTAGCTTTTGTTGTATAAACATTTGCTGACAGATGAGGAAAAATCTGACAGGCAGCAAGACCGCTTGAATTTTTAAAGGGGGGTATTCAGACCTGCCCCGTTCGGTGCGGACTGAAGCGAAAATGTTTTCTGCTCGAGTGAAAACAAACCGGGAGAACTCTGGTGAGGAGCAACCAGCCGGTCTGAGACCTTAGCCGAAGAGAGAGGTGGTCTGGGTTCACTTCTGACATGGCAAAGTGACCGTGATTCGATCCGGTTCTGAAATCAGAGACCTTTTTTCCACGTAACTGGCTCTGGAAATGTTTGGTTAGCGGTATGTTGGCGAACATGAGCCCGGGTTGAATGAAGAAATGGAATGTCATACAAAAAGTATGCTGGAAAATGCAAATGATGTCGATACATTGAAGATCCTTAGCATGAGGATTTAGGAGAAAGACAGCTTCACAGTTCGTAGTTAGCGGTACGTTGGCGAACATGAATGAAGAAATTGAATGCCATACAAAAACTATGCTGGAAAATGCACATGATGTCGATACATTGAAGATCCTTAGCATGAGGATTTAGGAGAAAGACAGCTTCACAGTTCGTAGTTGGTGGTACGTTGGCGAACATGAGCCTGGGTTGAATGGAGAAATGGAATGTCATACAAAACGTATGCTGAAAAATGCAAATAATGTCGATACATTGAAGATCCTTAGCATGAGGATGTAGAAGACGGACAGCTTCACAGTCCGTGGTTAGTGGTACCTTGGCGAACATGAGCCCGGTTTGAATGAAGAAATGGAATGTCACAAAAACTATACTGGAAAATGCACATGATGTCAATACATTCAAAATGCTTAGCATGAGGATGAAAAAGAAAGATTGGAACGCTTTACTTCTGTTTTGTCTAAAGATTGAATGATGTTTGTCAATCCTGGGACATTGCGAGAATGTGAAAAAGAACCGATTCAAACAAAAAGTGGTCCGTTGCATTTTTGTCCAGACGAAATTTGCCGACTATGGACTCTCCCCGTTTAAATACATTCTTAGTGTGCAATCATACAAGCAGGAATATACTATTTTAAGACAGATTTTTCTTCACGTAAGCGCCAGGAGAACCCAACCAAACCAGAAATCGCTGTAGCTAACGCCCCCAAATCAAGTCGCGTGGAGGACACGTCGCCTCCATAGCAAGCGTGGGCGGACATCATCTACTAATGAAAAACACACTCCAAAAACCTCATTCCAGGGTATCAAGAATATCCGCATGATTTTAACTAAAGCAGGATTGAAAAGGCTCTTTTTCGGAACGGAGTCAACGCTATAACTCTAGCCTCAAACCGGAGTATCTATTGGAATCGAATCCAGCTAATATAAGTTTGGAGACAGCGGAGTGACAGGATAATTACGGACTAATGGGACCCGGAATATTTCCAATCAAGCCCAAATGCCTGTCGTCTGGCAACTCTCTTTGGAACTGTCAACGTGGCTCCCGAGCCCACACTTAATCGCAGGGCGTCCACTCATCCCCCGCGCTTTGCGTCCATGTGTTTGCCATCAATGCCCTGCACTGTTTCCACTTAACAACCCTGCCAGCCTTCCCCACGTCTTCTTCACAAACGCAGCTACTGGGGCTTTAGCGAAAGGAGCAACGTGCCAAAAAATAAAAATAATAAAAACGCTATCGGGACGGTGAAGGCTCCCGTTCAAGGAATAAATCCCAGATGCTAGATCAAGGGTGTCAAACTCGGGTTAGTTCGCGGGCCGCAATAACATTAACTCGATTTCATGTGGGCCGGACCATTTTAGATATATTTAGATTTTTTTTTTTCCAATTGGATTATAAGAACTGGATCAAAATCCCTGAATATTCCGTTTTTTTATAGATATAAAACTGTTTATTTGAAGTTTTTTTTCTTAGTAAGAAAAAACACCTAATAATTATTTGTTTTTCATTTCAAATTGAAACAATTTTTTTTACAAATTATATTCAATATTAAAGTGAAAATATTTATATATATTTTTTTTTAGATTTTACAAAATGCTTTTGACCTAAAAACACCAAAAGAAAAAAATTGATAAAAAAATCGCAATTATATTGATTTAAAAAGGTGAAAATCAGGAAATATAATATACATCTGTAATCTTCATTTGAATTTGATCCTAAAACAGAAAGTTGGCACTCATGATTTACTTACTCGGGCCGCACAAAATGACATGGCGGGCCAGATTTGGCCCCCGGGCCGCCACTTTGACACCTGTGTGCTAAATCAAGACGCGTTGGATTGGATAAATGACAAACCAAAAGAGATTTTTGTCAAAATTGACGAAAGCAATGCGGACATCTGCTGCCGTTTTCTTCTCGGATGGAAAGCCGTGGCGGACATTTGTCCCAAAAAGTCCAAAAATATGAATAAAGTACGACAGTGTACCTAAAGCGCACGGTCGTCCGCCAGCTCGGTCTGCTTCCAGTTAAAAAGCCAAACCGCAAACGGCGAGTGATGGCGAATGGAAGAAGGACAGACGGATAAACGTCCAAAAGGTAGAAGAAAGAGACTTACTTCTCCCCCCATTTTTTTCCCCTTTCGGTAGCAAGTTCACACAAAAAGGTCTTTGGAATGGCTGGCGTGCTGAGCGCATACCTGCGGGATGAAAACCAAAACCCTCTGCGACTTTTATGAAATACACGTTTGTTTTTCTTTCTTTAGTTTGGTTTTTTTTGGACGACGGTAGGTATGTTTCAATAGCATAAATACAGATATAGAACTATTATCAAACATGCTGTAAATCGATTTTATACATTATACTTGGGGATTATTTTGATCCTCGTTATCTTAACTCTGTAACTGCTTAAGAAAGTGGCTATTGTTCAGTCAAATTGGATTGGACGTCTCTTTTTGTCAATGACATCTTATTTTTGAATACTTTATACCGCATGTGTCAAAGTGGCGGCCCGGGGGCCAAACCGGGCCACACAAAATGATGCAGCGGGCCAGATTTGGCCCCCGGGCCGCCACTTTGACACACGTGGACTAACAGATAGCTGACGTCCATTTTAATCGAAACTTCTGACGCACCCACCAGATGTTGGAGTCCACCTGAACATCGTCATTTTGGTCTTGGCAACACGCGCTTGGCGACACGCGGTCGTCAAACTAAAGAAAACAGACGACGACGGCGGCGTGGTCCAAATGTGGCGAGTTTGGACTTTTTTTTTGCGTTGCCGCAGCTGCGCCTAATCCCCGCAGGAAAGCCTTCATCTGGGACTGATTTTGTCAGATGGAAGAAAGGGCCGAGTGTTCCCCGCCTTTTCCTCCATCCGTTTGATTAAAGGGGACTAAATTACAGCCGTGCGCTCGGGCACGACCCTGCTAGAAAAACACGCAGAAATAGAATACTACAAGGAGAGGACGTGTGTCGCACCTGGCGTGCGCCGCAAATGAAAAAAAAGTTAAGATCGCAGTCTGTCAGAAGTGGCGGCCATCTTGGTGTAACCCGTGTTACACGGGGTTGAGAAAATAATTGGATTGTAAGTTGCCTGTCAACGCATTTGATTGGTTGTTTACCCAACTTTAGAAACGGTGATAGGAAATGGCTTAGAGGTCATTTGTATTCAGGTTATCGTATCATAGGGTTTTTCTTGGTGGTTTAAAAACCTGGTAGGGCGCCAGGTTATGTATTTTTAGGCTAAAAGTGTACATCAACAATACAGAGGAGGTCCATGAATGGAAATATTAGAAAAATTTAAGAAAATATACGCTTCAGAGAGGGAAAGAAAATGGCTGAGCTTAGAGAAAGGATGATTTTAGTGTTCGGCACTGGCTGCCATTGACGGACAAACCGGAATTAGTCGAAAAATGAACTGGTTTTACAATGGCTGCATAATAACTTTGGCATACAACACTTCCGATGCTCAAACTAAGAAAACACATCAACAACCTTCCTTCTAAAGCTTCTCATGTTATTTTATGAATTAGCATTAGCTACCATTGACTGACTGGGAAGTCCAGTTCAAATAAATTCATTCGGTACAGATATGTACAGTAATCCCTCGATTATTGCGTCTTCGCTTATTGTGAATTCACTACTTTGCAATTTTTTTCCGCTGTTAATGATTAAAAATATACTTTTTTTTTTTTTTTAAAGTTCATAAAAATGGTGAAAATTCACGCTAAAGCTTGGAAGCCACTCTTGCTACTAGGACTTAGCACTAAAAATAAAAAAAAAACAGTTATAATAGGGGTGACCCTACTTTGCTATTTTTCAATTATTGCGGCCATGTTTGGTCTACATTACCCGCAATATTCGAGGGATTACTGTAAACCGGTTTCCATTAGGCCCAAAAAAAACCGCTTGTGCTACAAAATCCAACACAATTCACTTGCACATGCACACACACACAACCCATCATTATTTCAACCTTCAACCCCCTGCAAAAAAAATAAATAACCCCTTCATTATTCTTCATTCAAAACCATTTCTTCACCCGCAGCCCGCCTCTTGCGGCAATCCAAGAAAAAGCGTCCTATCAAAAGCGGCGTACGGTCAACGCTAACTTGATAAAAACCAGCCCGCTGCTCCAATTACACCCCATGTTTACCGCAGCCCTTTTAATTAGGAACAGGCCACACAGGGAAAAAAAAGGACAAATCGCTCTTTATGTCGTCTTTCCGGGGCTAAAAATGCTCCGCGGCGGACGTCGGGGTTCGTGGGTTCCGTCCAATGAGATCGTAGCGCAAAAAAAAATGGAAACAAAGTCTCCTTTTCTGAGGCGACCCTCGACGCAAACACAATTACCCCCAGAGAAAACCCACCGGGACGACGCTGTGTTTAAAGACGGCCAAGGGCGAAGTGGACGGAGGGAACACGAGGACAGGGAGGTGCGGCAGGGGAGCCCCATGAATGAAGGCAGTGTATGGGAGGGACAGATTGTACTCACCGATAAAAAAAGGGGATTATATGCTATATGATATTCTATTGCGGAATGTTGAGATATTTTAGGAGCTTAAGAAAATTGGATTTCTTGGACGGTATAATGAAAAGCATTTATAGGCGTTTTTTTTTTTTAATTTATTTATGATAAAGAATGCATTTATCTTTGTCCTCAATAAGAGGGAGGAGCAAGATAAGATCGTAAAGTTTTCTTTCTGTCGGAATATTGTACGGAAACTATCAAGCCAAATATGAATTTAATTGTTCTACTAGGGACACTAAAGCCATATAATAGGTTCATTAGCGAAAGAAAATGTAAATAACAAAGTGTGACCCTGTTACGTTTAAATATTTGATTCTGATGAATAAATTTTACTTAAAAAACATAGTCCAATGTGATCAATTTAGATCTCTTGATTGTGGTCTTATGGACTTTTATACTGTCTTTGTTCTGCAAAGTTTGTTTCACTAGTGTAAATATCAATACTGCGTATGTATTTTTTTCCAATATACATGTGGATTATTTTAATTTACATAAGCAATAATGCGATGTGATAAAGTGAGCTCTCTTGATTGTGATTTTCTTGTTTCTATCGCCATGAATGAAGTATTATTCTTATAAAAACGGCACGATTTGTGATCACATGATCCGCGTCAACGCAAAACAAATACTAGTGACACATTGTGTATTGAAAACCACAAGGGGAAAAGCCACTTACATAGCTGAATGATAACAAACAATGGTAAGCCATCCAACGGCATTTATGTGGTTTACGCAAACTATGTCCACCGATACGAATGTTTCCTTTTAGGAGCGTGTTCAAAAACAGGTTTGGCTGTTTTTTTTGGCACGTCAATCCACTTTGGAGGGAGAGAGAATTTTTATCTGCTACTTTGTTTTTATGTATTTGGGGGAGGAAAAAAAGCCATCATAAACTGTATATTAGGGCAGTCAAATTCATTTTATCATGCATGTATTTATTTGGAGTTGTATTATTTTTATATATATATCAATATATTTATTTATTTGTTTATTTAGTTATGTATTTATTTATTTATTTAGTTGGTTATTTATGTATTTAATTTATTTATATATTTATTTATTTATTAACTTATTTATGACCTATTTATTTATGTCTAAAATGTCTTTTGCTGTGTCTGTATTCTCACCCTCTTGCTACTGTGACAATGAAATTTCCCGAATAAGGGATGAATAAAGTTATCTAATCTAATTACATTAAAAAGATACCTAAATGACGGTATTTTTTGGAATATAAATCCTGTTTTTTTTTGTTTGTTTTTTTATATTGCTTGACTCTGACTACTACACAAGGGCGCCATTTTTTCCCCATAAAATCCCCAGTCAGTTTAAACATTTCTATCCCACCGCATATAGATCAATAAACACGGCCACGGCAGAATCGCGAGCGCTGAGGTGTCAATGTGCCCACTGCGGTCACTTCGGCCCGTTACGGCGCTTATGCATAGAAACAATACGTGGCCTCCTAGTTACGGGAGGTCCACATGGCGAGGAGAAAACCTCATAGGGTGACGGGAAGCAAACATACGGGGCGCGCCGAGTACAGTCGAGACGATAAAAAGCAAGGGTTGACTGGATTGGTACTCACCCGCTGGAAGTGCCAAAGATGTGAGAGCTCAAGGAAGACGTCAAGTTCCGATTGTCCCAAAGTCTCAATTCCCTGTTGCGCATCTTGAAAAGACGAGAGAAAACCCTAACGTGAGCAAAGGTGCGCAGATATCAGGTAGAACGCAGACAATTGACTGGAAATTAAGATTCTATAGTTAACTTTTTGCTCGCATTTTTAGCTAGCATCAAATCTGGATGTGAAATGTGTCATCTTATCCACATATTGCTAACGTACATCCCTAAATCATACCTTGAAATCTGATTTTTTTAAATGAACTTATTATAAATAACATACCTGGCAACTTCGGCCAAATCTGATTTTTTTTTAAATGAACTTATTATAAATAACATACCTGGCAACCTCGGCCAATCGCTCCCCTTATTGATGATTGCAATTCCCCTTCATTTTATCCACATATTGCAAACGGACCTCCCTAAATCATACCCTGAAATCTGGATTTTATTTTTTAAATGAACTTATTATAAATAACATGCCTGGCAAACCTCGGCCACTCGCTCCCCTTATTGATGATTGCAATTCCCCTTATAAAGCGATTAAAAAAAGAAGTACAAATGCAATGCGGCATATATTTACTCACATAGGGCGAAAAATTTCTCCTAAGTGGACGAGGTGCCCAATCAGAATGCACTAAATTCAAAATTCTGTAGATGTCGCTGTATGACGCTGACAGCTTGACTGTCTGGGTACATTGCTTGCTGACGCGCTATATTTATATAGTGAAATGACAATATTAGCAGTCGACAATGAAGTTTTCGTCTGCTACCATTGACCGACACAATCCGGATTAGGGCTGAAATGTGTAATTCCAGATCGGTTTTACAAAAAAAAAAAGTTTTTATCTGTACAAAAGTTGTTATACTACATACAGAAGTTGACAGGTATGAAATAATCTCCAATTTGCTGTTTGCATTATTGTTCTTACACTATAATATTTTTATATATTTATAATATTTGGGGGATCCAATCTTGAACCCGTGATAGTTGATCCGTGAAATGGCAAGGCGGTATAAAATATTATAAAAGTAGTTGTAAAAAAAAAGTATAAAAGAGTTGGCGGCTATATACAATGATTTAAATGATTGACTTTATAAAGAAAGAGAAAAATGATTACTCAAGAACATATTTTAAGAAATAGGTCACCCACAAATGATGAATTTGTGACGTTTCGCACGCGCTCTAGACACAAAAAAAAGTATTTGTACGCCAGCTATTTTTAATCCGACGTAAATCAAATCCATTTGGACTTTCGATGGAGCCACGCGAACTTAGAAATGCAAAATAAATAAATAAATAATTTAAAACAGCGCTCCAGTCGCTTCTCACCCGATCGAAGCTCGTGATCAGCAGAAAGTCGTCCTTGGCCCAAAGAGTGCGAGAATCTTTGTTGTTCTGAAGGCAGGAGGCGCTCTGGGGAAGAAGACACAATGGCGACTTGTCATTTTTGGAAATCTTGACAGTGACGGGAAGACGGGAGATGCCAAAGAGATGGCGGTCTTGGAACAAAAAACAACTTGTCCCATCAAAGGGGGACCATTTTTTTTATTTTTTTTGTTGCGCGGCAGACAAGATCTACTCGTCTTTTTTTTTTTTACTTTCTGAGTTCAGGTCTTCCATTATTTCTCAGTTTTATCTCTCTTGTATTTATTATTTCCAAAAGATATACCCACAAATCCCTCATTTTTCGCGGATAATCGAAAAACCGCAATGTAGGATCATTATGACCATACTAGTATTCAAAAAAAATGCCCAAGGCAAATTAGATTAGATTAATGTCATCTAATGTCCAGTTTTAATCAATTATTTTTGTTTGACAAAAATCATTAATGATTAAATTATGGCTACAGTATTTTTTTTCCACCTACAGCAAAATGCATGAAGTACACACCCATTCTTCACTTATATATGAAATAGAGGGCCATAAAATATCCTCTCAGGGGCCTTAATTGGCCCTCGGGCCGCACTTTTGAGACCCTTGCTATAAACAGTCCATAGTTGTAATACCGATTTTTCCTCATGCAATTCTAGTCAATGGATTTTGTGTAAAACAGGAGCCCGCACAAATGCCAGGTGTCGTTCTATTAAATTGGACGGCACGAGTGCGGCTAGACATCGGTTTGTTATTAACGGCGGCCAAGAGCCCGTCGCCTGGTTTTTACGACGCCAATAAATGGCAGCACTAAGGGGGGAAAATTGCCAAAATAAAAGGGCCGGCCGGAGTGAGCGATGCCAAGTTGCCCTCCTTACAAAAAAAAATGCCACTATAACGGGGCTCTGTGCCTAATGACCGCCGAGGTTCACGGAAAACTAATCAGCCATCCATTTTATTTTTTTCTAGCAATCATTTAGGTGGCGGGTGAGCAGGAACCAAAACCAGATGACTTTCAGGCCAAAAGCCACAAAAATTCAGCCGCAAAATGAGAAATGGCAACCTTAAGATGCAATGGCTACGAGTTGTGATACGTTTTGAATAGAGCACATGTGTCAAAGTGGCGGCCCGGGGGCCAAATCTGGCCCGCCGCATCATTGTGTGTGGCCTGGGAAAGTAAATCATGAGTGCCGACTTTCTGTTTTAGGATCAAATTCAAATGAAGAGTATAGATGTATATTAAATTTCCGGATTTTTCCCCTTTTAAATCAATCATTGTCATTTTTTAATCCATTTTTTCTGTGTTTTTAGTTCAAAAATCATTTTGTAAAATCTAAAAATATATATATAAAAAAGCTAAAATAAACATTGTTTTATATCTATAAAAACTGAATATTCAGGGATTTTAATCCTTTTATTAAAAAAAAATCTAAATATTATATCTAAAATGGTCCGGCCCACGTGAAATCAAGTTGACGTTAAAGCGGCCCGCGAACCAACCCGAGTCTGACACCCTTGGAATAGAGCCTCACCTCAGAAACTTTCATCCTTTTCAGAGTTGACTTTTACAAGCCGGTATTGTGAAATCTGATTAAGAAAAACAAAACTAGCGGATTTCCGAGCCGCTTTCTGCAATAACTTGGCCTTGTGATATGTTATAAAATGTCAATCAGATGTTTCCTGGCTTGGAATGTGCTTCGACAACAAACATATACACACACACACACAAATACACACTCCACTTTGGCAGAAGACAATGGTTTCTCTTGTGGTCCGCCGACTGTGTGTTTATCGTCGACACAGTCGCTTTCCAACGAGATTTACTGCGCTAAACAGAGACTTCAAGCTAGCACACGCGTCTGTGGAAAATGCCAATCCCAACGTCGGATTGGCGGTTTGGCCCGTTTGTTTTCCGACACCCACGTTTAAACGAACAACAACTGGGCATTTTACGGACCCGTCTCTCGTTCCTCAAAAGCTAACAAAGTCCTGACCTAGTTCCTGATGAGTCCTTGGACGAACAGATCATTTTTTTAGCCTGTGCTAGCTAACCTGTGGGTCAAATTCGAGTGGTGTTCATCCTAAAAACTCTAACTAAATGCCAACTCATGCACCCACGATCAAATGTTTTGAGAGACTCAACCTAAAAGTACGGAATGACGAAGTCGAAGGACATCAACATCAAAATATAAGATATGAAAAGGAAGCAAGGAGGCTTCGGCGCCGACATGTGAGCAGATGCAGGGAGCGTTGGTTGCCAGCGAGGTGTTTATCGTCATGACGTTTCCGGGGGAAAGTTGACGGGTCGCTGGTGTTCATACCAAACTAGGAACAAGTCGAGCTCAGACCAATTTTGGTTTGCTCGAGGTTTGTCCAGCATTGGATGGGATTCAAACAGCAACACGTGCTAGCTAGCAAAAGCAACGTTTCCGGAAATAAACAATATCTGGATCCCTAAACTGGGGCAATACTGTTAAATATGCAGATGCCACCTTAGTGTATAAAATCTTCCAACACAAAGCTCCTCCTCCACGGCCTGATTTTGTACCCAAAAAATCCAACAGATCAACTTTGGCTGGCTCTAGAGGTGACTGTGTAGTTCTCTTCAAAAAGAGTTCTAGATTAGCCAAAGCACCTCACATACCTGGAAGTCAATAGCAATTAGCATACGTCAACTCCCGTCTCTGAACCTCTTGGCCAATCAGCTTTAAGCCTGGCTGTTAGACCAACAAAATTACAATCACAATTCAACCGGCACAAGAGACTACAGATGGAAATTATCCCTCGGCTACAATCTTAACTACAGTAATCCCTCGAATATTGCGGCTTCACTACATCGCAGATTTTTTTCTGGGGGAAATTTTTTTTTTTAATTAATTTTTTTTGGTATATTTTTCATAAAAATGTGAAAATCTGCACTGAAACTCGCAGGCGGAAGCCACTCCCCTGTCCTTCGCTTGCTACTAGAACTTAGCATTGAAGTAAAAAAAAAATATATATATATATATTTATTTTTTTAATAGGGGTATATTTAAAAAAATAAAATAATACAAAAAAATATTATTATACTTCGCTTTTTTTTTTGTGTATCGCGGCCATGTCTGGTCTACATTAACCGCGATAATCAAGGGATTACTGTATTTACATATATATGTTCATTAACATGAATATAAATATGTGCTGTCCCTTATTAAATAAATCAAACTCAAACTACCACTCATGCCCACTAGTTGGCATATGTCAGCCGCCGTGCAATACCACCTAGCCTATTAATGAAATAGCATTAGGAGAGTAAAAAAACTGGATTATTTTGACTTTTTCAAGGAGCCATTTGTTATTACGTGTCGATATGAAAAAAGGTTCGCCACCAATGAGCAGAGTTCAATTTGATGTCGACGTCAAGGATGGAAAATATGAAGCGCAACCTGCTTTTTACAGCCTCAGTTCAAGATGACGACCCCGGCGTGTCTCGAATGGACGAGATCCTCCCTTTTTTCCTGCCAAACACCCCCCCCTCGCGAGAAACTATGCGGAAAGAAAACCAGTGTCTGTTGGCGATTGTTCCCAGATGTGAACGCAGACACCTGATCTTCGTCCCGGTGGCCTGGCCGACATTCCCCGCGAGTGACAGCGATGATTCTGTCTTTCGGGTAAATAAAAGTAGCGAAGAGAGCGGATGACAGAAACAGATGGACTCATGGTTTGCGTACATTGGCGTCCAACTCGACCCGCCAGACCGATGATGGCGTTATCTTTTCCTGTCTGGGATTGCTTTTCCGCATGACACCTGCCCGTCTCTCCCCCGATATTTCTTCATTTCCTCCTTTTTTCGATCCTTCCCGTTCGATTCGAGATTTAAGAGTGCAATAATGCGACTATTTTGGGTCATTCAACAACAACAAAAATTTACATTTTCGGTCATGCAGGCCAGAAAATTACGATTTTGTACAATATAAGAATGCACGCTGTGTCAAATGTGATGATGTATTTATTATTAATTCTTATTTAAAAAATCTTGTGCTGCATAAGTAAAATTTGAATGAATGAAATGTTAATAGAAGCTAAATTGTGATGAATGTAAACGTAAAAGCATTATTATTATCATTAGTATCATTATTATCGTCATTATTATCGTCATTATTATCGTCATTATTATCATCATTATTATCATCATTATTATCATCATTATTATCATCATTATTATCATCATTATTATCATCATTATTATCATTATTATCATCATTATCATCATTAATAATAATCGGACATAGGCTTTGTCATCATCATCATTGACTCGACAAAAGCCTAATTGTCATCTTACCCAGATAACTGCGTATGACGAAATTGGTAAATTATTATTATTAAAAATGATTATCATTGTTATCATTGTTATCATTGTTATCATTGTTATCATTATCATCATTATCATCATTATCATCATTATCATCATTATCATCATTATTATCAATTATTATCATTATTAACATTATTATCATTATTATCATTATTATCATTATTATCATTATTATCAATATTATCATTATTATCATTATTATCATCATTATCATCATTATCATCATTATCATCATTAGCATCATTAGCATCATTAGCAATATTAGCATTATTAGCATTATTAGCATTATTAGCATTATCATCATTATCATCATTATCATTATTATCATTATTATCATTTTTATCATTATTATAATTATTATCATTTTTATTATTATTATTATTATTATCATTAACTGATTTTGTACCAAAAAATTCCAACAGATCAACTTTGGCTGGCTCTAGAGGTGACTGTGTAGTTCCCGTCAAAAAGACTGCTAAATTAGCCAAAGCACCTTCTCTCTTAATACCTGGAAGTCAAAATAGCAATTAGCATAAGTCAACTCCCGTCTTTGAACCTTTTGGCCAATCAGGCCTGGCTGTTAGACCAACAAAATCATCATCACCACACTGTCTAAAACTGTGCTACTTGTGTGTATGTATCCTCATTTATCTTTAACCTACACAAGGGACTAAAGATTGAAATGATCCCTCGACTACGATCTTACATTTTTACATATAAATGTCCATAAATACACCCAACGGCCCCAGTCGACATATTTCAAAAGCAAACAAGGAAAAGCAATCCGTCCAATGGATATAAAACCTTCCATGAGTTTCTCTCAAGTTTTAAAAAGACCTTTTCCAGTCAGATAAACAATCGGCACAATTTGGCCCAAGTGATGGAGAACATATTCCAATGAGCGCTTCCCAACAAATTCCTCTCTGACAAATGAGTGTTTACACTTTGGAGGAAGGCCTAATGCTAACAGCGCTACGACGCCAAGCCAACACCGAGACATTTTACGGCCAGGACTAAAGCGCTCGTACCGAGAATGGCGAGCAGCTCATGAAAAAAATGGGCTGCTTATGAATTAATGAAGGGCCTCCACATATGTGGGTGACAGTTTGCAAATGTCCGCCTTTTTTTTTTAAACCACGAGTCACTTGCTTAGGGCTGGGCTCGACATCAACAAGCTGCAAAAGTGATTTACTGTCGGGAAATGAATCCACGAGAGGTGTTACGTAGCACATGAGCTCATCCCGTGAAGTCGTGACCCGATTCGTATCGTCATCTTTAGAAAAGAGGAAATAAATGAATTCCCACGAGGCAGGCGGCCATTTTTCATGTTCGTTCAGAACTTGGCCTGCAAGAACTCTGTTAAAATCAGCTCTGCGATACCGATCTCAACTTTGCGGCGTCGGGGGGTGAGAGGTTATATCTCACTCGTGGGAAGAGTGACTCCTCTCCGCTTGATTTTATAGCCAGATAAGAGGCATGAGGTGTCAATTGTATAGCTGAGCATATATATCAACTCTATATAGTTTGCATCAAGGATTCCGTAAAAATTCAGTATGGCTGACAAGTATGTATATCTATAGATATATATTTCAGCAACACGCTAATTTATGTATTTATTTATTTATATATTTTATATATGTTTTTAATATTTATATATTTTATTTATAGATATTTTTATGTTTTTTATATTTATATATTTTATTTATATATTTTTTTTATATTTATATATATATTTTTTTTAGTTGTATATATTTTATCTATTTATTTATTAACTTATTTATGACCTATTTATTTAGGTCTAGAATGTCTTTTGCTGTCTGTATTCTCACCCTCTTGCTACTGTGACAATGAAATTTCCCGTATACGGGATGAATAAAGTTACCTAATCTAATCTAATCTAGTTTGCATCTTGAAAAAAAAACACATGAATAGCTGTTGTTGGTCAGATTAGGGAGGAAAAAAAAAAATATATATATATATATATATATATTTTAGAGTCATACTTGAGTAAAAGTCGCAAGCGAGTGTGACTTGTAGTCAAGAAAATACAGTGAGTACAAATACAATTTATTAACGTCAACAAAATACAAAAAAAATGTGATGTGGGAGGGGCTTATGATGGATGTGAAATAAGGCCGGTGTGGGCAGCACCCCCAAGTGAGCTCCACCCTCCCCAGAAAAGGAAGCCACCCAAAGAATAATGTCTTTGATGGACCCAGACCTCGGTCTTCATCAGATCCAGGTGTCGTCCTCTGTCATTACCCCAAAGATCTGGTGTGCTGGCCCGCACCCCGGGGGGATGCTTTTAGCGCAGTTAGCAAAAAAAAAAATGCAATTCAGATCTCATCTGGCTTGCCAGTGCTTCTTTTGGAGGAAAATCCAGTTTTCCCAGAACATGATTACCCAAGACTTTGTATAGTGTTCTCATTCAGAACTTGGCCAGCTGCTCCCGCGTTTAATTCGGTGCGATCGAGTTCAGTACGGTGGCCCTCCACTGACTTATGCACTGGAGTTTCTGAACCGTTTATCCTCACAAAGGTCACGGGGGTGCTGGAGCCTATCCCAGCTAATTACGGGCACCAAGCGGGGACACCCTGAATTAGTGGCCACCCGATCACGGAGCATGAAGTGACAAATAGGCAATTTAGAGCATTCAACCAGCTAGCTTAGCATGTTTTTGGGACGTGGGAGGAAACCGGAGCATCCGGAGAAAACCCACGCAAGCCCGGGGTGAACATTCAAACTCCACACAGTGAGGACCGGCTTCTTTTTCTTGGCCTTCCTTGCGCTGCGTTTCTTTGGCCCCGCCCCATTTGTGCTGACTGGTGCACTCTGCGCTCCTCTCTAATTTGACCACAATCCCCCCCCCCCTGGACTTCCAGAAACCGCAGATCGGTGGCTAACGGGCTAGCGCCGAACCAAAAGTAGGAAGGTTATTTTCAGCACTGTAATTTGGGGATCACGTGCTACGTGGGCAGGCACACAGTTAGCATAAAAAAATGAAATACTCATCAAGCGGGTAAGCGCTTCACAAAATGAATACATTCGAGGAAAATGGCGTATGATGTGGAACACCGTGATTTACAGATCATCAACTTTACACTTTTTGCAACTCGGTAATGTACTTGGGCTATAGGGTGACAAATTCAATATTGATTTAGAATCTTTGCATAATAAATAAGTAGTCGACATGAAAAAGTGTACCTACTTATTGACCACTTATTCAACAAAAGAAATCAGTAGTCGTCAATATAATAAATAAGCAGCAGTCTACATAGATAACTAAGTAGGTACACTTATTCATGTTGACTACTAATTATGTTGACAACTACTCATGTATTTATTACTTGTTTTAGTTTAATTTCTTATTATTATGATATTATTTATTGATTATATATTTGTCTGTTTGTTTATTGTTGTTATTTGTGCACTTCCCTACTTATTTAAGTTGTTGACTACTTATCTATTTATTATTTATTACTGATATATTGATGATTTATTTGTCTGTTTGTTTGTTGTTGTTATTTGTGCACTTTGTGGTGAAGCGTTAAATCTCATTATACTTGTATAATAACAATATGTATAATGAAAATAAAAAAAATTGGTAGTTGGCAGATTGGAAACAACAATTCCTGCTGTACATATGTACATTTTTTTAATATATACATTATATTTTGATATTAATACATTACAGTCTTTATATCCTTATACCTGTAATATTTAATACACTAGTTGATAATTGTACTTGATTTATTTTTATAGGCGCGAAAACATGTAGTATGGTATGTAGTAATAATATTAATAATCCTCCTTTGCGTTTTTTCCGATGATCTCGGCCATGTTTGGCCTACAAAATCTGTGTTATTCGAGGGATGACTGCACCATTCATTCCTTCACCTTGCGCACCTGATCCACTTTGGATTTTTTTTTTAAACTGGCACCTGACAAAGCAGAAGCAGCAGACTAAAAGTAGGAAAAATATAAAAAAAAATCAAGCCTGGGATCAATTTGATTTGGGTTGGGTCGACGCCACGTGGCTAAAACGGAGGCAGACGCTGTTTGCTGACTCGGCGGGCCGCCGCTTGGCGCTCCTTATTTGGTGCGCCGAGAATCACGGCTGGGAGGTAGGAACTCATTTTTGGAGGCTTTTTTTTTTATTTTTGCAAAGCCACATTTCCACCGGGCAAGTACAGTTAAGTTCAGCTGGCCCCAGTATGGTTTAGAAGGCTGAATCCCGAGCGGTTCTCCTGTCTTTTTCCACCGTGGCTTAAGAAGCCAAAGTAGGAGAAGGGGAGGTGTGCATTTGAGCAATTTAAAAACGCTTCTCCGGTGCCTGGAAAAAAATCTGCAGCAGATGTTTTGTCCAAATATTTGACGGATAATAAAAAAAAAGGCCCAGATCAAATCGTCAGAACGGAAATCGGGTACAAATGGAATCGGGTGAAAAAAAGATGTTTAAAAAAAAAATGGATTTACCGTATTCGCTGGACAATAAGACGCACTTTTTTATTTTTATTTTTATTTTTTTATTTTTATAACAGTTTTGCTGATTTGTAAATTTAATTTTTTCACTCTGACCACCAACAGCTTGTTATTTTTTTTTTTAGGCTGTAGTTAACAAGAAACTGTCAATATGTTACATATTGTTTGTTGTTTACTATTACTTAAGTTTGTTTTTGGTGTCTGATAAATCCAAAAAAAATAAAAAATGTCATAAGAGTTTTGCTCAAGTGTGACTTGTAATTTTATTTTTTTCACTCTGACCACCAACAGCTTGTTATATTGTTTTTTTAGGCTGTAGTTAACAAGAAACTGTCAATATGTTACATATTGTCTGTTGTTTACTATTACTTAAGTTTGTTTTTGGTTTCTGATCAATAAAAAAAAAAAAATATTTTTTTTAAATAGGCGACCAATCCATATGAAATTCACATTTAATAAAAACGACACTTACCTGAACCGCTTTGAGTTGGGCTCTTGGGTCAAACACTCGCAGCATTTTGTCCTACAAAGAAAAGTATTTTTATTAATATAGTAGTTGGATTTATTTGAAATATGATGAACTCACGGGCAGACATCCAATTAAAAAGTTAGCTTCATCAAAATGACCAAACTTGGATGAAATTCCCACTTGAGAGAAGTTTAAAAACCCCAAACCGTGCTGTTTATTGTAAGGGTCATGATGTAATATAATTGTGAAATAGTACGAGAGTGTTTTGGATTTATAGTTTGTGGTCAATTTACAATTTCAAGCATAAACACAGGCAAATATAAACATTTCTCATTGCATTTTTGTATTTTTTAGCACAAGGGCTCGGTCCTCTTCTCGTAAATAGACGCCGGATGACTCAAAATGTAACGACCACTCTTTTCTTGAAGATCTTCTCCTGTCAAAAACACTTCCATTTGATCGACGTGGGCATTTCAGCATCTTTCGAAGCTGAAAATAATGAAACGACGGGATCGGCGAGACGACGGGCCGCGGTCGGAGAAAGTTTCCCCGACACGCGGCGATTTATTATTAGCAACGCGGCGGTGACCTCTCGGCGAACTCCTTTTGAGCGCAAACACATTGCCCATCCATCACGGGGACCGATCAGAGGGGGATCCCTGATGAGGAGGAAGCGGGGCCTAACGAGATCAGGCTGCGACCGGCCCTTAAATCGCCGCCATCGGGTGACCGTTAGTCAACAAAGGACAAAAAAACAAAAAAAAGTACGCCAACGTCAAAGATACAAAATGTTACATTGGCTCAAAATGATGAGCTAATTTCTGTACAGGCCAAATGTGAACATCTGTGTGTGTAGGGGCGGGGGGGGGGGGGGGGGGGGGGGTGCATTTTGAAGACCACCCACAGATCCGTACGATGCCCCTCCGTGGCGAGCTAATCCCCAACAACACACCCGCATTTATTTTGACCATATTTCCTCAACAGGGGCCCCGGCAAGTTTATTTACTCGACACGGCGGTATCAGACATTGTAAAAGTAATTGCGAACCCCTAATAAACCCACGGCATGTGGAGCTCAACTATTTCATGCTTTTCTCTTTTTTTAATTAAAAACTAGGGAGAATATTTACTGTCTTGTTTCTGCTTGGATATTTATATCGTTTTTGTTTTTTAATTAATTAATAAATGTTAGTATTGTATTTGAAAGAGTAAAAGTGGCACTTTTTTTTCATAGCTTAGCTTCATTGGTGGGCCTGCAACTTATGTTTTTATTCCATCTAACCACCAATAAAAAGCCTGTTAAGTTTTTTTAGGCTATAGTTATCTGAAATTTGTTTAGCTAGTTTACAAGTTAAATGGAATTGAATGCTATTATTGTCAATTCAATTGGCTAAATAGCTAACAGTTTTTTTGGATTAGATTAGAACTTTATTTCATCCCGTATTGGGGAAATGTTTTGGTTGCAGTAGCAAGACAGACACAGACGACATTGTAGACCTAGTTTAAAAAAAACTGGAGCCACACACAGAAAGTCCACAAGGTGGGGACCTTCTGCAGACTGAGACTAAGGTTACCACACAGTCCCTCAGTAGTCTGTCGGTTTTTAAGATCATATTCCTTACCTTAGATAACTATACCCTACAAAAAAAAACATAACAGGCTATTGACAGTCAGATATTCCATGTACTATTATTACTTCAACATATTTTTATTCTTGGTTTCTGACGCAAAATTTAAAAAAAACGTCCCTCCCAAAAATGCTACTTAAATATTTTCCCTCTTCATAGTGCAATCTTTGTCTGGTGCGACTTATAATCCAAATAGTACGATAAGTCTGATGATTGACGTCTATTTTCTGTTTGCGAAAGTCAGGCTTACGACGGTTCCGCCATCTCGAGACGAGGCCAAGCACCACTAAACCTCCGACGAGGGTCCGCAAACATAGAAACAAATAGACCCTGTGAAGCCTGGTTTAAGTGTACGTTTGCCCAAGCAGCAGCTGTTTAACCAAAGTGACGGACGGCTCTTCCTTAATGACTTTTGCCCGTTTTCGCCGTGGAACAATTTTGCACTCTCTTTGCTCCTCAAACACACTTTGCTGGCAGACCCCCATCTTGCTCGCGTCTCCCACGGTGGCACATTAGAAGCTTTTCAAAGGAGTTCCCCGACAGGCATTTGCGCTAGAAACGTGCCTCTTGAACTGATTGGTTGCTACGGGACCGTGCCAGATCGTGCAAATGTCTTTTCAAATGGAGCTGTTTTTACATTAGCTCCAAATGTGTTCCATATAAAGCTAAGAAAATGGATTTCACAGCTATCTGGAAGAAAAAAAACAACTCACTCTTAGAAGATTTCTCAAATGGAATTTCACTCTGTTAGGCCCCCAATTGAGGGATTTGAAGACATGCCAGAAGAAATTCAATCCCTATTGAAGATTCATCGATTCAAGACTTTTATGCAACACTCAAATTAAGGAACACATCAACAACCGTTCGACTGCTATATTGCTAGTCCACAAATGAAGTCATTGGTTGCCATTGACGGCGAGAGACAGACCAAAAATACCGTAAAACCTCTATTTGAATAGAATATAAAATAGAACGGCACCCTCCAATTGAACGGCACTACGGGGGAAAGTTTGAAAAATAGAACGGCACGCCGTTGAAATAGACGGTTTTACGGTATATTACCAAAATGGAGCTAATTTGACATGGACTCCAAAGTAACGTTGGCCCCGAATATTTATTTGACAGCCTAATTTGCAACCCCAAAAAACCGAATCACTAACTCTTACAAAGTCAGCAAAAAAAAAATCTGACAGAATTTCCTTGATTCATGTCCCAATTGAAGGAATTTAATAGCAACCAGAAAAAAAACGCCATGCCCTTTGACACCTCGTCATTTTACCCCTTTTAAAGCTCTTCCTACTGCTCCATTGCCATTTCACAAACTAACTCATTAGCCGCCATTGCCATTGGATGGGACCCAGTATCGTAAAATGTGCAACCCGAGTAACCCCTTACGTGTCGACTGACATGAAAACGACCCTTTGAGCGACACGTTCTCATTAACTCTAAAATCCCAATCAACGTCGCCACAAACCGCAGCGCACGCGTCCGCATAAGTGGGATCGTCTATCCGAATCTACTACTTTGTTTGCCTTGGCCGTGACGGGTAACAAATGAGCCCGTCACCATCGCGTCGGGTCAGGGAGCCATGGCCCCCCCCCCGCGTTTACCGCGACATGGTAATGGTCCTCGTCAAGCTCGTCTACCTGCCCGGAAGAAAGAGAAGTTACCCCCGCCCAGGCCGGGTCGGAGCCCAGACTCTCTGGTGTCGTATAACCCCCCCTCAGACGGCCCCTTTTCGATCTCTCCGATCCGGCTTATTAAAAGCAAATAGGGTCGGCGCACATGTGGCTCCGAACCCTCGGGTGCTCCCTTTGGGTAAACATTGGGGGTGGGGGCCGTTTGGGGGGCTACCAGAGTCATAACAGGATGGCAACAAGCGTAGGTTGGATCTCCAGATGTTATTTTTGACACTTAAGCGGAGGCTGAAAGGAGCCATTCACAAGCAATTCCAATGGAGGAGCGAGTCGGTTGCTAGGAGACGCCACCAAAAATCGGGGATACATATTTATAAATATAGATACGGATAGCCGTAGATGAGCATTTCATTTAAACTGGGATGGCTGGTAAGGAGTGATGTTTCATGAATGGAATCAGTTTGGCAAACAATAAATATAGATAGGGCTTTGCGGAATGTGGTTCTTTGCTGCCCTCCTGTGGTCAAATACGGAAACGGCATACATTGCTCCTGCGTAAAAGCCTGACTTATTTATTTTCCCCTGAAAAATGTCCAAATGTGCTCACCTTGCAGGTTGAGGCCAGCAAAGAACCGTCTTGTTTCCAGCTCAGACTCTGCAACTGGTCACCGTGCTCCTCCAGAACTGAACAAATGGAAGAGAATCGTGAGCCATCACAGAAGGAATGATATTTTTTTTGCTGAAGATTGCCAAACAATAGGATGAAAACAGAACGGTCCAGAATGAAGAAAAAGAACAAAAGGCAAAATTGGCTTCAGTGATGTTTAACGGGTGAAGCGATGACACGTGCACTTGGTCGCTTACACGCAAGATTTCCACTTAAAGGGGACATAAATGACTTTGTTTTGGTCTCCTTTAAGGTACAAAGGGGAAGGAATATAGGAGAATAGGTGATATTTAGCAATATAGAAAAAAACAGGGATGAGGGGATTTTTTTTGCACAACCGTAAATTTACCTCTGCTGCTCGCAAAGGCGGAGCCACGGCGACAGGGGCGGTCCAAAGCAGACCCAGGCAAAAAAACAAAAAGAAAACAACAACTCCCTTTCTATCTTAACACTCAAAGTGACAAGGTAGCAAACACAAAGAAAGCGAGACAAACACGGACTAAAAAAATTAAATAAATAAAAATCAAGACGCAAAGGTTCGGCAATGCAACTACCTGCGAGCGGCGCGGCGGGTCGCTCCGCGTCCCAAACCATTGGACACTTTGCGGTGCCAACGGCCAGCAGTCCAGCGGCGGTCGGGTGGAAGAGCACGGTCTCCGGGCGTCCCCGCTCGGGGTTGAAAGTCACGGAAGGCCGGCGCTCGGACTCCGGCTCGCACAAACGCCACAGCTTCACCTACGTGGAGGGTCAGAACGCCGTCAGTCAATTTGCGATTTGCAAATTTAGCCATTTTGTAGGCAAAAGCTGCAAGATGGCCATCTAAGCTGTGCTATTTTTCCCCTCCTTATTACAGTGGAAACCCCTAAAGCACAGGTGTCAAAGTGGCAGCCCGGGGGCCAAACCTGGCGCCCCGCATCATTTTGTGTGGCCCGGGAAAGTAAATCATGAGTGCCGACTTTCTGTTTTAGGATCAAATTAAAATGAAGAGTATAGATGTATATTACATTTCCTGATTTTTCCCCTTTTAAATCAATAATTGTCATTTTTTAATCCATTTTTTCTGTGTTTTTAGTTCAAAAATCATTTTGTAAAATCTAAAAATATATATAAAAACAGCTAAAATAAACATTGTTTTAGATCTATAAAAAACTGAATATTCAGGGCTTTTAATCCAGTTCTTTTTATCCATTTATCAAAAAAAATCTAAATATCATATCTAAAATGGTCCGTCCCACGTGAAATCAAGTTGACGTTAAAGCGGCCCGCGAACCAACACCCTTGCCCTAAAGTGTTACGGCGGGCCTATTTTACGTTACGAAGTGTAATACAACGTTTTTCCGTCCACTTTTTGTGGAATTGCTATTGGTCGGCGTCACTAAGATGGCCGAAATCCCTCCCACAACGCCTGAAACAGATGCTGCCTCTCTCTCGTCGTGTTTATCGCTCGTTCAGTTGAAAATTAATTAAATGAATTCAAACTTTAGTTCTCTAACTATAGCAATAATTTCTATTTTCCACCATACGACAATTTCGCCTCACGACCCCAACTTCGGGACGGATTAATTTCGTAAAACGGGGGTCCACTGTAACACATTTTCAAGGTATTTGATTACTAGCAGATCCACAAAAACAGGTGTCACCATGGAGACATCCCTCGTATCGACGATTGTAGGAGGAGCTTACCGTTTCATCTGCCGAGCACGTCGCTAGAAGACTCTCATCAAACGGAGAAAAGTCCAAATCGGTCACCAGATCTATTGGAGAAAGAAGGGACTTTATGGAATGCAGGTTGAACATGCACTGTAGTGTCATTTTTTTGGGGTCATTTGGACAGGAACAGTTTTCAACTGAAAATTAGAAACTTTGAAGTACTGTTAAAAAGTACCCGAATGGCAGGAAATGTGCATGACGCTCCGTTGTCCGTCCGCGGCAGGTTTCACGGACGTGACCCCCAGCATGCCACCCCCTGGGAACGGAGAAAGTGGTGAGTTGAGGAGCTTCATTTGGACCAAAAAACAGTTTGCTTGCATAATATTAAATATACTTCATGTTTTTTTTTCTCACCGGCCTGCTCCGTGTTGAAGGCCACCATTTTGGCGCTGGCTTTGATATGGTTCCCCTGACAGGAGAACGATCTGGCACGGATGTCGTTGATCCATTGCTGGAATTGCGATCGACGTCAAGTCATAATAAAAGAGAACAAAATGAATCAAAGTTAATGAGGAAAGCAGAACAACCTCGTGGGCCAAATCGGACCGGTGGCGAGCCAATTCCAGCCCGTGAGCCGCACCTTCGACACAACTGCACTCAAAATAATCCGTTATTTTTTACTTTGACCACATTGTAACTTTGCCAAATGACAACGTACAAAACTCAAACTAAATAATGACATCAACAATCTTCCGGCTGTTCTAATGGCTTTAATGTTGACTAATTTAGATGCCATTAACAGCGATAGACGTCCAATCCATTTGGACTGGAAGGGTTTTGGCCATTGTAGCACTTTTTTGACATAAAATTAAACAGCAACCGTAATCAAAACCAAACAGGAAAGTCTCAACTGACACTGAAGTTCCGTAAATGCTGAGGAAGTACAAATATATGCAATGTTACACGTTACAAAAACTTTGGTGTACGTTCTGGTGGATTTAATAGGGATGTTCTCAAAGATTTGACGTGATATATTTTTCGAAATAGGCTTTCAGAATATTGCTTTAGCAGAGGAATCGTGATTTTAATTAGCGGCTGCACAGCGTCACCTGCCGTTTCTCAACGCGGCTGCACTGATTGGATGAACACAAACTGCACGAGCATTCCTAAGATTTTATAGCTACTATTATAAAATTAACCCAGAAAAGCTGTTTTCGGCCTATGCCACCTGAAATAAAACACTTTTATTTCCGTTTTAAATGTATTTTATACTGGCTATTGTCATTAAACTGTGCACGAAATGTAACGGCCGATTAACATTCAGTGCATTCAGATGCATTTGTTGTTGTTGTGGTTGTTTTAATTTAAATCCGGCAGAAGTGAATAAATATTTTCTTGTCAATTGCAATATTTCTAAAGCGGGAAGTTTGACACTCTAAGCAGGCGTTGCCCATGCTCACAAGCCCACTCACCCGACCAAAACACAGTCGAGCACCGATGCTAATGCTAGAAAAGGGAGCAAACGCCAAATTCTCGTCGTCTACTCACGTCTTTTTTGGTGATTTTCGGAGTGGTGTTTTTGAATTTGGACGTCTTGAAGCGGTTCATGGCGTGATCGTTTGTAGGTGGCTTCCGGGTGTCTCCAGCAAGCGTTTCAGGCAGCTCAGTTTGGGCTACCCGGCTTTGCTTCTTAACATGCGGACGTCGAAAGCGGGCGGAGTTGCAGTTGAAGGAAGGGAGGAAGGATGATACATTCGGACGCGTGCTCGTGTGCCGTTCACGAACTGCTCGGAATTCGAGCTTTCATCCACCTGGCATAATCATATGATGGATAAATGACGTTTTAGCCAAACCTAAATGTATAAACTTGGAAATTGAACTGAGATTGAATGAACTTTACAGATAGAATTTAGCTTTAAAAAGATAAATAGTGACATTTACTCCCCTCCTGTCGTGTGGGTAAACTGTTTCTTGTTTCAAAGGGGTCCTTGAAGACGTTCCAATGTGGTGTGCGCATGCGTATACGCTTTGTTTACAAATAACTTCCGTGTTGACTTATTTCACCCACACGTCGTGGTGAAATGCACAAGGTAATACAATTTTAAACAAAACGTGGCTTGATTTCGAGAAATTTTTGACACCGTAATCGCAATATTTTACTGTAATAGGAGAGGCATTGTCACGTAAACATTTTGGAGAAATTAGCATTAGCGTTTAGCCTCGTGTGTGTTTTTTCTGTCCACAGAGCTCCCAAAATGCTCCTCTTTTTGGAGATGACGACAAAACTATTCCCCCAAAACCCGATCTCAGGTAAAAATACTCTTATACGACCGATTTATTTAAAACCACGTTCTACTGGATCATCCCGATAAACGGGGCTATGTTGCTGTCAAAATCAAACTTGACACGTTGCACTGTGCTAGTATTACACCACTACTGTCTAAATTCTGTAAAACACCGCCATCTTTAAACACTATAATAATCTTAATTACCTGGACAATATTATGCCCACCAAATGGCATTGCTTCAGTCCACTGTAGCTATGCAACGACGTAATAAGTATGAAAATAATTACCTTTGTTGCAGGTATCCCCTGGTGTCTTTTTTGCATCTATTCTTCCGAACCAGCGCCATCTTTGTTTACTTATTACACGACTACGTCAGCGATCACTTCATCGCTTGCATGGTCACCATCATCCTCCTCCTGTCATGTGACTTCTGGACCGTCAAGGTGAGAAGGGAGAAATAAAGAAATCTGAGAAGATGTATATATTTGGGAAAACTGTCTCCAGAACGTGTCGGGGAGATTGATGGTGGGCCTTCGCTGGTGGAATCGGGTGGACGAGGACGGGACCAGCCATTGGGTGTTCGAGGCCAGGAAGGTAAACTGGCACTTAAAAAAATAAAAAATAAAATGAAGCCATCTTTTAAATGGAATTGCATGTTGTCCTCAACAGAGCGACAGTCTGAATTTGACAAGCAGCGCCGAGTCCAAGATCTTCTGGCTGGGCCTCATCGTCTTTCCAATCCTTTGGGCCATCTTTGTTTTCAGCATTATCTTTACTCTTCAAATTAAATGGCTGGTCAGTTTTCGAAAAAACATGACTGTTTTTGAGTCCTGTTTTTAAATTTTGTTTCCTTTTTAAGGCGGTCGGAATCATGGGCCTTGCTCTACAAGGAGCCAACCTGTACGGTTATGTTCGATGTAAGATGAGGGGCAAGTCTAGTCTGGACCTGAGCCACGTGGCCAAGAACTACTTGGGCGCACAACTTCTAAAACAGGTACGTGACCACTTCTTGAATGAGGAATTGCATTGATATGTAACATTTTTTGTCTTCTCGTTTCATCTTAAGGCAACAAAGGCAACGTAGGAGAATTGTGCACCGAAGCGCTGAATTTTTGGGGATGAAGGATTTTTTTTCCCTTTATTTTTGGGTTAACTTTATTTTAAATGTACATTTATGCACTGGGTTGGGGAAGGCATGTTTTCCCCGGATGCAATACGCTTTAATTTACATGACCATATTTTTTTGGGAGGGAAATTACTGTTGTAAGCCTAGAAAGTGCCATTCTAATTTTTGAACATTTATTGTTAGCAAGAAAAAAATTGAATAAACTTTCTTGAGTTAAATTTTGACATGTACTGAGAATCTACATGTGTTTTTTAGTGAGTATATTGAGTTTTGTTTTGTTGTGGCAGTTAAATATGTTCCTGAAGGCTTTTTTTCTGTCCAGGCTAAGATTTTTGAGAACAACTTGTGGTGGGTAATCTAAAAAAAATGTGGGTGAAAGTTTGTACTTTTTTTAATGTATAATAAAAGGCAATCTAAATGAATAAACATGCATGAAACTTGATATTTTTGACTTGCCCTTTGCCATTCTTTACCCAAATATTTTGCCTCAACAAAGAATTATAAAGGAATTCAAGGCAAGCTAACGCCAAAAAAATATGTATGTTATTTTTTTTATTAATACTCATGCAAGAACATAATGTGCAATGTTAACATGGGAGTTGGAAATATTTAAAATGTTTTCCCTCTAACGTGACTTTTACAGGTCTCTAATGTCAAAAAATGGAAAAAAAATGTTGATCCTTGTTGGCAATTGCCTCGTTTTGATTAAACACAAGTAAATATAAGCGACCTACATGGGAGAATATTTACTGCTGTGAGGCTGAAATTGATTATTTGTCAAATAATGCACACTGACTAAAAAAAAAAACGGAAATGAAAAAGAAAACTTCTGTATCAGGTACATTGAACGCAGTTATTTTGCACTATGGTGACAGATATAAATAAAATTTGACCTCTGCAGTATTTATAGTCTTCACACTGTGCCATTAGGTAGAAAAAAAAAGAAATAAGCCTATTTTGCCAAGATAGCGAAGAAGGTATCATTCTCTTTTTAAATGAAAGGAATAAACGTTGCAAGTAGATATTTGTACTTTAGTCGCTTCCCACCGCTGGCGTTCAGTCGAAGATATTAACATGACTGATACGACACTCGTATTTGACCATGACGGTGATCATGGCGGAAAAGTACACAGTGCCCGCGGTGAAATAGAACCAGAAAAAGATTTTGTCTATCTTGTCGGCGAGCGCCTGTTTGCGCTCGGAATCGGCTTCCCGAGCATTGATGGCGTTCAGGAAGTCCATCACCTTACGGTACATCTGATTTTCCCCGGAGTCGTCGATACGGACGACGCTAATGTCCCCGCCGACTTCTGCCCAGACAGACGAGACAATCACAAAAAATAAATAATAATAAAATGTAAAAAATAAATAATAATAAAATGTAAAAAATAAATAATAATAAAATGTAAAAAATAAATAATAATAAAATGTAAAAAATAAATAATAATAAAATGTAAAAAATAAATAATAATAAAATGTAAAAAATAAATAATAATAAAATGTAAAAAATAAATAATAATAATAAAATGTAAAAAATAAATAATAATAAAATTTCAAAATTAAAAAATAAATAATAATAAAAGGTAAAAAATAAATAATAAAATGTAAAAAATAAATTATAATAAAATGTAAAACATAAATAATAAAATGTAAAAAATAAATAATAATAAAATGTAAAAAAAAATGACATCCCTTGGCTTAAATGAAAATCTGAGGCTCTCTCGCCCACCCGCCCGACTCACCCGCCCACTTACTCACCCTGATCATCTCCCTTCCCCTCGTTCGCAGCCTGGGCTCTCTTCGGAAAGCAGCAGAAGACGAGTCCTCCGTCCTGGGCCACCCGGGTGAGCACCATGGACACCAGCATGCTCACCACCAACAACACCAGGCACACGCAGAAGTGCGTTTCTGCCAGAGCAAAGCCACACACACACACACACACACACCCTGGGTCATCCGGCTCCCTAGACGGCGGGGCGGCGAAAGGACCCACTTATGATGGGGCTGCACTCGCTGTCGCCGGGCAGCTGGTCGTTGAGGATGAGCAGGAACATGGTGAAGCTGAGCACCAGGGTGACCTTGAAGGAGTTGCGCTCGCCGCAACCTAGCGGCAGGGCGAAGCTCACCATGTCGGCCAGGATGATCAGAATGCTGGGCAGCATCAGCGTGATGAAGGGGTTCTGCTGACGGATCCTCAAGCGGACCTGCGGAGAAGGTTACAGGCCTTTGGATCGCCACGACGACGACATCGCGGCGGAAACAATGCCTACCTGTCAACTGTATTTTATAGTTTTTTTTATCATTTCAAATGGTGTACGCTAGGGTGTGTCAAACTCATTTTTTGTCGCGGGCCACGTGGTAGTTTCGATTACATCCGGAGGGCCGTTATGTCTTCCAACTAGGCTGCCAAAATTAAATCGATTAATAAATTGACAGCTTTCTCGATCGTGTTAATTGATAGATTATTTTGGACATTCAAATGAGTACAAATTGTTTGCAATTATTGATTTAAAATGAGGAAACACAGGAAATAATCTACAATCTTCATTTGAATTTCATCCTAAAACAGAAAGTTGGCACTCAATCATTTACTTTCTCGGGCCACACAAAATGATGCGGTGGGCCAGATTTGGCCCACGGGGCACCACTTTGACACGTGGTGTATGCCATATAATAACCTTTGAACGGGATTCGAGTTTTATAAAACCCATCTCGCTGTACCCATTTCGGCTCTAATCCGGATGGTCTCGGTCACTGGTAGCGGACGAAAACGTCATCGTCGATGGCTAATGCTGTCATACTTTGACATGTCATTCACTTCCGCCATTTTCATTATATAAATATAGCGCGTCAGCAAGCAATGTACCCAGACAGTCAAGCTGTTAGCGTCATACAGCGACATCTTGAATTTAGTGCATACTGATTGGGCACGCCGTGCATTTTGGAGAAAATTTTAGACTTTTACGTGCGCCCTCTGCGGGTAAAATATGTGCTGGGTTACGTTTGTGTTTTTTTAATTGCTTAATTAGGGTAATTGAATTCAATAATAAGGGGAGCAATTGGTCGAGGTTGACAGCTATGAAATTCCATAAAAATGGCGGTTATTCACTGACTGCGGCAGAACCGATGAAGCGCCATAAACGACGTATTACTGTACACGGACGTTGGTCAAACATGACGACTCACTGAAATGTAGTATCCTTCAGCGTTTGCGGGTACAAGGTCAGCACCTATGGTTTCCCAGTCACCGTGGCTCCCGTCAGAGATTTTGAAATTTTCGACGATCATGGTTATACCGCATCCTGGGGGAGAGATTTCCAGTCCAAACCTCATTTGCGGTCGTAGCAAAATACGGAAAAGCATCCATTTGAATCAGAGACTTGCCTTCCGTGGACCAGGTTTCGATGACCACGGGACACGAGTCTTCGGCAAACGGGTAGTTGAAGAGGTTGAACTCGCAGTTGACCTCGGCCGTGATGATCATTCGGTGCCTCAATTTGCCGTTTTTGTAAACGATCAGGTCCCGAAAGCTGTTCTCCGTGTTTGCTGATATGCTAAGGCGGGGTAAAAAAATAAAATAAATAACAGATATTTCCAGCATCTCTTCTCATCGTATCACCAAACCTGCGAATGGGATTCCATTCGTTATCAAGAAGTTCCTTTTTCTGACCTCCGTGACCTTTGACTTAATGACCTTTCCTGATACTAACTCAATATCCTGCCAGTTTGTTCTTTCTTGAGTCGTCTTGAAAACAACATTTGTGACCTCGATACCCAAAACTTATATATACATATATATATACATACATATATATACATATATATACACATATATACATATATACATACATATATACATATATATATTATTCTATATATATATACACATATATACATATATACACATAAATATACATATATATACATATATATATATACATACATATATACACATACATATATATACACACACATATATATACATACATATACATATATATATACATACATATACATATATATATATACATACATATACACATATATATATATACACATGTACACACACACATATATATATATATATACATATATACACATATATACACATATATACATATATACATATATATACACACATATATACATATATACATGTATATCTCATGCAACACGCTTATTTATTTATTTATTTATCTGTTTCCTATTTATTTATTTACTTATCTGTTTCCTATTTATTTATTTACTTATCTGTTTCCTATTTATTTATGTCTAAAAATGTATTTTCCTGTGTCTGTATTCTCACCCTCTTGCTACTGTGACAGTGAAATTTTCCGAATATAGGATGAATAAAATTATCTAATCTAATCTAGTGTGTGTCATCGTTTATCTTGTACCTACACAAGGGACAAAAGATGGAAATTAGCTCACGGCTACAATCTTACATATTTACATATACAGTAATCAATGGATTATCACGGTTAATGTAGACCAGACATAGCCGCGATAAACGAAAAACTGCAAAATAGGGTCAAAAATAATAATAATATTTTTTATGATTTTTTTTACTTCAGTGCTGAGTCATAGTAGCAAGCGTAGGGGTGTGGCTTCTGCTTGCGAGTTTCACCGCGGATTTTCACATTTTTATGAACTTTAAAAAACAACATTTAATGAAAAAAATGTGATGTAGTGAATCTGCGATATTCGAGGGATTACTGTATATGTTCATTTAAAATGAATATAAACATGTGTTGTCCTTAAAAAAAATCCAACTCCAACTCAGACCTTGAGACCTTTTATCTCTGTTTTTTGTGTCTCCGTCTGTCTTCCCAAACCCAAAATGAACACGCGGCGTTGTAAGTACGAGGTCAAAAAGAACAATGCTATTAATAGACGGACCAAAAAGCACTTCTTACCCATTGGACACAAATATATCCGGCGTCCAGACTTTGCTGACGGGCAAGATCACCTCATCGTACGGGTAAACGAAATAATCCCACTCGAGGTCGTCGTCGTACCATTCCTGCCAGAACAGTGTAAATCAAGGACAACATCGAGAGCGTCGTCGGCGTGACCGGGGCGTCGTTTACTTACGATGATGGCGTCCAAATGGCAAACTAAACGAAGATTCTTGGTATCCTGAAATGAAATAGCGTCCGCTCAAACGTAGCGAGTCAAAACTGCTACAATTTGTCCTTCCTTTAAACTTACAACTTTGATGGTCTGATACTCGAGTAACGTCACGAAGATGGCCTCCGAGCAGTTTAAGAGCTGCGGCTGAGTTATTAATTTTCTCTCCACGAGCATGTTCGCCAGACATCGGCGGCTGGTGCAGGTGTCCGTCCAGCTTCCGCGTCCTGAAGTTTGATGGAAACGCAGGTCAAAAACGTCTAAAGTTGCATAAAAGTGCCGTTTTTCGGATCTCAAAAACACATATTTTTCGGACTATAAATCGCACCAACCAAAGAATTCACAATGAAGATTGAATCGACTGCACTGGACGATAAGTTGCATTTTTAAAGAGGGCTATTTTTTTTCCTTTTTCGGAGATTTCACAACAAATATACGTCAAAAATGGAGAGCAACGTGCTAAATAGCCATCTGACATCAACATAATAGTTTTTAAAATAACTATAAACCTTAAAATAAAAAAATAATATACGAGGCTGTTGGTGGTCAGAGACGGGAGAAAAACAAAACATCGGATTTTGCGCACTATAAGGCGCTACTAAAACAGTTTTTCAGATAACTACAGCCTAAAAAAAACATTGGATTTTCCGCACTATAAGGCGCAACTAAAAGTTTTTTAGATAACTACAGCCTAAAAAAAACATTGGATTTTGCGCACTATAAGACGCAACTAAAACAGTTTTTCAGATAACTACAGCCTAAAAAAACATTGGATTTTCCGCACTATAAGGTGCAACTAAAACAGTTTTTTAGATAACTACAGCCTAAAAAACATTGGATTTTCCGCACTATAAGGCGCAACTAAACATTTTTTTAGATAACTACAGCCTAAAAAAACCATTGGATTTTCCACAATATAAGGCGCAACTAAAACAGTTTTTAGATAACTACAGCCTAAAAAAAAAAAATCAACCTAACAGGCTATATAGGTGTTCAAAGAAAAAAAGAATACATCTATGTATAAGTCGCAGGCCCAGCCAAACGTTAAGACTTAAAATACGGTAGGCTAAAATGCTTCAATCGGGCTCACCTGCAAAAAGCAACGTCCATAAAAGCGCGGTACTCCTTAAACGGAGGCTACGTTGCATTTGCGGCATAGTCGCTCCGGACGGAAACACAAAAATCTGACTGTCTTTCTTTTGGCCTCCCGGCCTTTTTAAGTAGGCGCCGCCAGACAATTGAAGCGAGCGCCAACAAAACATTGTCGTCGCGTGAGAAACAATTATTGACATAAGCACGCGGCTTCATTACAGCCACCTTCAATGTGCCAGCTGCTATTTGTCTTGCCATCGGACAATGCCAACCACGTCAGAGTTTGCCCAACGGAGCCCAACAAAGACTTTGCGGTCACTGTAATAAAAAAAAATAGAAGGTTTTGGGAAGCCGGGCAATTGGCACACTGGTTTTAATAGCCGCATCGCTGTTATTGTTCTAGTGTTGACTTAACAAACCACCAGTTTATATAAATGTTCTTTCTCGTATGTACATATAACATAGAGAGCAAGCCTTTCCACAATACTAGTGTCCTACAAGTGCAATCAGTGGATCGGCATCAGGCGCTTCTCGTAGCCCAACCCCCGTTTCTTCAAGTTTGCCAGCTCGGTCGGTGCTGGATGGCTTGCAAAACCAAAAGCTGCCCCCGCCCTCCACCCACGTTGGCCCAACCCCCGTTGATTCAAGTTTGCCACCTATGTATGTGCCTTTGTCACCTTTGCAAAGCCACCCCTGCCTGGTATAAACTGTCAAGAGCCAGTTTAAGACTTTTTTGGGACCTATTTCAAACGTGGGCCATCAAAGTGCAAACTTTTGACCATTTTGACCCATTTAAGAGCAAGCACCCTTGATGAAAGAAGATTTCACCCATTTCAATATTCGCATCGGTGTATGATGACAATAAAGGCTTTTGGTTTGATATAAAGGCATAACATCCCATAAGACTAGGCTTTCATTTCAAACGATTCCACAAAATGTAGGTTTTCATAAAGAGCAAGCTTTCCACAATACAGTGGTACCTCTACCTACGAGATGCTCGAGATACGAGGAAAATTTCGAGCAAATAAATCACTCTAGATACGAGAAAAATTTCGAGATGCGAGAAAGCTAGGCTAATTTAGCACCCTAAATTGCCTCGAGTGAATGGTTGTTTGTCTCCTAAAGAAACATGCATGGTAGGCTGATTGGACATTTTAAATTGCCTCTACCTGTGATTGGTCCTTTGTCTCCTCATGCCCTGCGATTGGCTGGCCACCGATTCAGGGTGTCCCTGTCAGCTGGGATAGGATCCGGCACCACCCGCAAACCTAGTGAGGATAAAGTAATTCAGAAAGTGAATGAATGAATGAATTATTATACATAATTCGACCAAAGTGGTTTCAATGTCCCTTTTTTTTACTAACTACCACAACACTTATGACCTGGGATGGAAGTGAATTAAAAAAAACTAAAAGTTACATTTCATAATATTGAAACAAATGCAATATTAAGGCCAAAGCAACGCCCGATTTCGGATTTTCCCTTCGACCCGCCCCATAATCAATAAATCCATCTTATTCTCTCCTTTTATCAATATCAGGACTGCACTAGTAGCCACTTGAAACCGATAATCTTTGCAGTTTATCGACGTCGTATCGCATGTACTTTTATTATTTATTATCGACGCTGGCTAAAGGCATTTTTCAGCATCCGCTCGTGTGAAATAAAGGACGCGTCGGGTTTAAAGGTTATCTCTCAGGAATTCCGCTTATCTGCGTCTTTGCACATCATCGCACCTGAAGAAGAAACCGTGCACAAGCTTTTATTTTTAGGCCATTGTTTGGCCGCCATTGACCTCTTTCGGGCCGCCATAAAACGCTTTAAAACTTTATCGACGACTCAGACCAAAGAAAATCCCATGGCGGCGGGTCTCGCTCTCTCTCCGCCTGATTGAGCAAAGGTTAACTTCCCGTCTAATGAATCACGGAAATGCACGTAGAAAAAGAGCTGCGATTAATAACCTGCCTATCGGCGTCCATTTCCGGGACCGTCAGATGAGGGCATGTTTTTTAGCGTTGTGTTTTTATGTTTTTGTTTTTGATGAGGGTATTTTTTGCAGCGTTGTTTTTATTTTATTTCTGAAACGTTGCACGGGTCATAAATCGGGCCAGATCGTCCAATAAGACGTCAGAAGCGGCTGAAGCGATATCAGGGAGAGGAAGGGGACTTTGCCTGAGGACCAGAACTCACTTGGACCCCTCAAGTAGCATTTCTAATGTGCCTCCTACGTCGGGAATTCACAAGTAAGTTGCCCGCTATTTATTACGTATTATAATTATGTCAATATTGCACAATGTTGTTTTATGATCAGACATTTGCTTCCTTGAATTGAATTTCAAAAGCAATTCCTTCCTGTGGAGAACGCAGCGCAATATATGCTAAATTCTATGGGTGTTATTATATATACTTCATGTATTTTGAAGTCATTCTTAAATATTATAATAATGCGGTGATTCTGTCATTTGTCTAATAATTGAAAAAACACAATTTAAATAAATTTGGATATAAATATCAACACGAGACGAACCAGACTATTAACTGAAAGCTTCAAAGTAGTGGCTAATTGTAGCAAATTTGCAATATATAGCATTTATGTATTAAATTATGACTGGTTATTGCAATTTAATATTTTTTCAAAATGAAATACACGTATAAATTGATCAAATAATAAGGGGAAAAAAACCTAACAATTTAAACGAATAAAAACAAAAAATACTCTTGTTTGGCCAACAATAACACTTTAAAGTTGATTTTTAAATAAAAATGAAAACCATATTAATACAATCCAATCTATATCAAGATTGTGAGCCATTAATGGTCAATGGCAGGCAATTGATTAAAATGTGCCATGCAAAAGGTAAAAATCAGATAAATGCGGATTGCAAGCACTATTTTATGTTTGGTTTGTAAGCACTGCAATTACAAATACAGTAATTTTCCAAAGTGAAATTGTCACTTAGTCATAATGTGTTGTCAACACTAAATACGAGAACATCCCCATAAAGGCAACGTTATCAGCAACGTGTTCCCGGCTGACACAATGAGACCATAAAGCAAGCGAGTGAACAACTACGCCGCCTCGGAAATGTTTTTGATCGGCTCCGGGTGCGCAAATCTCCGACTGGTTTCTATCTGAGCAGCTGTCAAGATTACGCTCGCCGTTTGATGGAGTGAAAGAATTAACTGGATAGAAAAATACTGACTCGGGCATACGTGCCGTGGACGGTTAAACTTTAACTCTTGTTTACTCCACGTAAAAGGTGAAAGCCGTTTCGGGATAATGATTGACGCCTGTTAAAAAATAAAATAGATTAATGACGTGAGAGGATGTCAAAAAGCGCTTTTATCCTTTTTTTAGGGCACTTATGTGCGGGAAAAGTGTTTCGAGGGGCCAAAACTAGAGTATTTTTCTGCTTATATTCCATTTCGGGGGGTGCTGGAGCCTATCCCAGCTGAATTCGGACACCAATTCGTTGGGCAGCCATTCGCAGGGCACGAGGAGACAAACGACCAATCACTCGGAGCTAAGGACAAGTTAGCATACAGTTAGCCTAGCATGCATATTTTTGTGATGTTGGAGGAAACCGGAACATGCATATATGGGATGTCCATATATTTGGACGCTAGGTAAATGTACTTTATATTTTATATAAATGACCGAAAAAAATCCCTGATTAATGTACAACAAGAGCATAAAAAAACTTGTTGACAGTAAAACAATAAACGTGGTCCATTTGTTTTATAGGTTGAACCATCATTGTTGGAACTATTGTGTGTGTGTGAGTAAATAAATGCTAAAACAAACAGCGCAAAGTTTTAAAAATTTGTATATTTGTACTGCATTTTTATTTCCGTTCTCAGACGACGTCTAGATGTGACAATTTGATTGACAGCATGCTCTACTTTTAATTTTGTGGTACTTTTGGAAGGACTGCCACGTAAATTGTAGTCAATAATCGACTGACTGTCATTGTTAAGGTCATTTTTTTTTAGCCGCGGGCACAGCTTCGCCCTCCAAAATGAGTCAGAATTACTGACCTGTGTATTTACAACCTTCATTACCATATTTGAGCCATAAAATATACTTCATTGCTGAAAAATTGGACACATTGCGGTACGGATTGAATTTGAATCCTATGATTGGTCAGTGTGGAGACGTGGTTTTGCAAAGTTCATCGGGGACACCGAGTTTGCTATTTTGCAATTAAACTAAATGAAAATCTTTACTCACCCAAAACCTTCGCATCTGCAAGGTCCGTGCAGGTCAGGAATTTTAATCGGCAGGCAAGCTGGAAAGAAACAAAAATGGAATGACCTTAAACCAGGTTACTGTTTGCAAAAAATAATTAAATAAACTGAAAAAACAAACAAACAATAACTTCTTTTTTAACAAAAAGCTCAAGAGAAGCTAAAGCTAGCATGTCCAGAAATTGGACATCTGACACCGGGCTAGTTGCCCGCGCTTCCTGATGATGTCATTAATATGCGGGTATAACTGAGCTCACAAAATGGGCGCCGCCTTTTTTTTTTGCATTGAAACGGTTTGGGAGCGATCGAGAAATTTCTGATTCATAGACAGAAATACTTGAACCCGTGACGCTTCTTTCTTCACCTGCGCTTTGACAGAGTCGTGAACGTCGGTCGCCATGAGCACCGGGAGACGCGACGAGGTGGAGGTGGCGGTGGACGCCTCCTTCGACGCCGTCGAGGAGGAGGGCCGGCGGCTTCGCTTCATGCTGAAGGACGGCAGCTTCCCCGTGGTCTTCCACAAGGTCCCCCGGGAGTGGAGTCCGTACCTGCTGGACATCTTCACCACTCTGGTGGAGATCCGCTGGACGGTCATGCTCCTGGTCTTCTCACTGTCCTACATCGTCTCCTGGCTGCTCTTCGCCCTCTGCTACTGGCTCATCGAGCACGTCAACGGCGACGGGGAGCATCCCTGCGTCCTCAAAGTCCACGGCTTCACTTCGGCCTTCCTCTTCTCCGTGGAGTCGCAGGCCACCATCGGTTACGGCTTCCGGGGCCTGACGGCGAACTGCGCCGCCGCCGTGGTGGCGCTGACCGTCCAGAGCGTCTTCAGCTGCCTCCTGGACACCGTGGTGATCGGCATCGTGGTGGCCAAGATGGCGTCGGCGCGGAAGCGGGCTCAGACGGTGGGCTTCAGCAAGTTCGCCGTGGTCAACCGGCGGGACGGCGTGCTGTGCCTGTCGTGGCGGCTCGGGGACTTCCGCGGGAATCACATCCTGGAGGGCGTAGCTCGGGCGCAGCTGGTCCGCTACGCCAAAGGACCCCGAGGTCCCGTGGCCATCTCCTACCACGACGTGGACGTCCAGAACCGAGACTTGGTCCTGGCCACACCCGCCACGGTGGTCCACAAACTGGAAGCGGGCAGCCCGCTGTACAAGGTGGGCCCGCGCCAGCTCCCGGAGGAGGACTTTGAGCTGGTGGTGTCCTTCACGTACACGGGCGACTCCACGGGGATGCTCCACCAGACGCGCACCTCCTACGCGCCCGCCGACATTCGCTGGGCGCAGCGCTTCCGGGAAGTGGTCCGAGCGGACGAGAAGCACTACAAGGCGGACTTCGCGCTTTTCAACCAAACCGCGTGGGTGGCCACCCCCATGCTGAGCGGCCAGCAGTACGAAAAGGAAAGCAGGAGGGCGGCCATTTCCCGCTCGTACCTTGACAAGAGAGGCCGACGCCGCCACCGCCGTGCAGACAAAGATGTGCAGCAGACGTATTTGTAGTCAAATGGAGCTGGAAAAAAAGACAGAAAACAAATATATTTATGTGCTTTACACTTAGGGCTATTTTTATGTACAGAATGTTCCGAATAAAGGGGTGAAATGTTTTCTTTCCCGGTTCAATTGACGTTATTCATGGAGAAATGCATAGATTTAACTTATACTATATAAATAAATGAAAAAACATTTCGAAGCTGCATTACTGCTATCTGGTGGACACAATGAGCATTCTTACAGAATTGTTAATAATTTACCGTCACTGCTGTTTCCAATATGAACTCATTGGGTGCCATTGATAGACCTACCAGAGAGAGAAATTTTTTTTTACCACTTATAACACAAAAAAACATTTTGCCATTTGAACTGGGAGGGCTAGAATGCTTTCAGTCCTCCCAGTCCAACGCGATTGGGCATCTACCACTGTCAATGCTATAGAAACATAAGTATTTAATGTTAGCCATCTCATTTCAAATGGATTTGAGGTCGAATAATGTCAATATTAGAAGAGGGAATTCAGATTTCAAATATACATTAACAGTTTTATGTTGCATTCATGTACAGCACTTGCCTTCATTTGTTTGGTCCTAAATTACAAAAAGTTGCATATATGTACTACTATTAATACTATGACAAAGAATTTTTTTTTTTTTAAATGTTATTTGAATTAAACTCTAACCGGCTGACTCAGTTACAAAAACCATTGAAACAATAGAAATATAAATAATCATTATTTTACTAAACCACCAGACCTATTAATAACAAGAAAAAAAAGTAATGGCAGTAATGATAACAACTATTACTAACAAAAATATAGATAAAAAAAAAACTACCCCTACTAAACAGAGATTAATTTCAATCAGATTATGAACCGAACCATTTAGTTAAAATGTGAATCAATTTCTTGAGAGGAGGCACCGCTCATCTCCCTGGAGTTGTGCAGCGAGTGAAAAGTCGCTCCCTCTTCCTATTGGCTAATAGTGAGAGGGGGCGTGTCCCGGGACCTGCTACCCCTCCCCCCTTCTTTTAATCAGCTGGGCTCCCTGAGAGAACAGGCACAAAAGAGCCTCTTCCTCTGGCCGGGGTCGGGGTAATGGCACAATTGGATGCCTGGGACGGCACCCTGAGCGAGCGCGCCGACCACGACGGCCCCAGCAAACGGACCGAGCGGCCCTCCCTTGCATTTATGGGACACCGAAAAATCAGGAACCAGCACTTTTGCTCCGCGAGGCCTAACAGGTGAGCGCCGTCCGTCTCCGTATCGCAATTTTTGGCCCATCACAAATGGCAGTTGTCTTGGTCGTAACATGGCCACAAATCTAACAATCTTCCCAACGCCAAAATGGGAAGATCTGCCCAAAGTTATGAAAACAAAGTGAAATATTTAGGATAATGATCGCTTTATCTGTTTTGATGGGGCATCATTATTGATGGGGTCATCTGGACAAAAATAATAAAAGCAGCTTTACGTGCGCAAAAGGGAAAATAAAAAAAGATGGAGAGAAACAATCATTCATTTTCTGAATCGCTTATCCTCACCAGGCTCGCGGGGGGTGCCGGAGGCGATCCCGGCCAACGACGAGCACCCTGAATGGGTGGCCGGCCAATTGCACGTAGACAAACGACCAATCATAGCTAGGGTTAGGCAATTTAGAGTGTTCAAGCAGTTAGCCTAGCCTGCATTTTATTCTGTGAGAACATTTAGCATCAATCAAAATTTGAATTACAATCATCCAATTGTCTGCGAACGCATCAACAAGATATGCCTTTCACGCTGGCATAGAAAATTATAGTCATATTCGCAATGAGAAAAACAATATCAAAACCACTCTTTATTTAAATCAAATCAAATCAAAAACCTTTATTATCATCATACACAGCTGCGTATAACGAAATTGGTGGTGCTACTCCACAAAGTGCGTTTTCCCAGTTAAAAAAAAACATAAATAAGTTATATAAAAATAGAAAAAGTCACATCTGGCAAGGTAAATTCTAAAATTCTAAAATATTGCACAATCTAAGATATTGCACATTGTTATTGCACACCACTAATAGCATCAATATAACATCCTAAATTAATATAATGTCACTTGGACTGTGAATTCTGATCATTCGATTGGCCCAAATGGATTGGACGGCTATCCCCGTCAAAAGTACTGACGCGGAATCATTTCTTCTCAACTTAAATCGATCGGACGTCCACCGCCGTCAATGGCGGCAAACTTGAAGTAAAAGGACTAAACTCGCATGTGTGTGTGTGTGTTGCTATGTGGAGCGGTGACATCATCCGGCGAGCAAAACAAAGATGATGCCGAGGGATTTGGGAGCAGGGGGGGGCGGCCATCCGCCAATTTGATCCCCAATGACTTTCCCTGACTTTCAGGGAAGCGATTCCAGGCTCCGATTGGGCTTTCAAACCCAAAAGGAAAAGCCCAGCGCCCAATTTTTAACCCGTCCCGTTTTTTCATCCGGCGGTCCGACGTGAGTTCTAATGGAACGTTGGGTCGATATGTTTTTTTCTAATTTAACCGCCCTTGCTCCTCTGTTACATATTACGCAAGCTTAGCGAGAGTGGAACTGATACGGCGGCTCCAAAATAGCCGTGAGGATCATTTACGCCGTTTGTTATCACTCTAATGAAGATCTCACGCTCGGACGTTGTCCCGGCTCGTTAACTCGTGGGCCGCCGTTGACCGTCCTCCAAGTACAAATTGTTCTCACTTTCAGCGTCGATCGGTGGCGAGCAAAAAGTATTTTGTGGGAGAAATGGCGGCATTTGGGGAAATTAAAGCCATTCCTGAGCTATAAAAAGAATACAAAACAAAAACCGCGAGGCCAAAATATGCAATCTTTTGTACAGTCTTGAAAGCTAACTAAATAATAAACAAAATACAACAATACACCAGTTCTGGAAAAATCCTAAGGAATGCTATCAAACTAGTTGATAAACTCCAATGTCAACGAATAATTTTTGGTGGAAATTACCAATGGAGATCTAATTTTGTGGGTCTGAGTTGCAAATCTCACCTACTTATTTATTTGATGATTTATTGATTATTTATTTGTTGTATTTGGGCACTTTGTGGTGAAGCTTTAAATCTCGTAATACTTTTATGATGACAATAAAAAGCATTCAATTCAATTCAAGTGTAATATAAAATAGTACTCACAGTGGAGAATTTCTGTTGACAAAGTTGGGCTGATCAAAATTCGGGTCATCCTTGTTTGTGGTGATTCTTGGGGTTGCAACTGTGGGAATTAGATGTCAAAGTTAGTGATTAGAAAGACGCAAACAAACCGGTTGTGAGCTATTTAAAAAAAAGTCAAAGCATTCTCCCAAAAAAGTGCACTAGTTCAGTCGCTTCTTAACTGTTAGCGCTAGCAGCTAGCTCCAGGTACCAATGCATTATTAAGCTGGAAGGTAATCACACACCACTGCACGTACTTGATCTTCACTTTTGCCACTTTTTTGTTTCCGCCAACGACTTTGCTTTCCGCAGCCCTCCCCGCCGATGAGGTCTCCAGCGGCCCTCGGAGAGGAGTGACCCGACGGCAATCCTCGTCCCCGCACGGAAAGCCTTTCTCCCGCCGCCAGCGCCGTTTTCCCGGGCGGCGGCCATGGGGAGCGTGCGAGGCCACCGCTACAGCATCGTGTCCTCGGAGGAGGCGGCGGCGGCGACGGCGACGGCGGTGGCGGTGCCCAACGGCTACGGCAACGGCGCCGCCGGGGAGGAGACGCGGTGGCGGCGACGACGGCAGAGCCGCTTCGTGCGCAAGGACGGCCACTGCAACGTGCACTTTATCAACATGAGCGAGAAGGGCCAGCGCTACCTGGCCGACATCTTCACCACCTGCGTGGACATCCGCTGGCGTTGGATGCTGCTGATCTTCTGCCTCTCCTTCCTGCTCTCCTGGCTCCTCTTCGGCCTGGTCTTCTGGCTGGTGGCGCTCTCCTACGGCGACCTGGAGGCCGAGACGCAGCTGTGCGTCTCCAACGTGGACAGCTTCACCGCCGCCTTCCTCTTCTCGGTGGAGACCCAGACCACCATCGGCTACGGCTACCGCTACGTGACCGAGGACTGCCCGGTGGCCGTCTTCGTGGTGGTCTTCCAGAGCATCGTGGGCTGCATCATCGACGCCTTCATCATCGGCGCCGTCATGGCCAAGATGGCCAAGCCCAAGAAGCGCAACGAGACGCTGGTCTTCAGCCACTACGCCACCGTGGCGGTCAGGGACGGCAAGCTGTGCCTGATGTGGCGGGTGGGGAACCTGCGCAAGAGCCACCTGGTGGAGGCCCACGTGCGGGCGCAGCTGCTCAAGTCCCGCACCACGGCCGAGGGCGAGTTCATCCCCCTGGACCAGGTGGACATCGACGTGGGCTTCGACAGCGGCATCGACCGCATCTTCCTGGTCTCCCCCATCACCATCGTCCACGAGATCGACGAGGACAGCCCCTTCTACGAGATGAACCAGCGGGAGCTGGAGACCTCCGAGTTTGAGATCGTGGTCATCCTGGAGGGCATGGTGGAGGCCACCGCCATGACCACGCAGTGCCGCAGCTCCTACGTGGCCGGCGAGATCCTGTGGGGACACCGTTTCGAGCCCGTGCTCTTCCAAGACAAGAACTTCTACAAAGTGGACTACTCGCGCTTCGACAACACTTACGAGGTGTCCGGCACGCCGCACTGCAGCGCCCGCGAGCTGGCCCGGAAGACCTCGCCGGACTCGGGCCGCCGCCACGGGAACTCCTTTTGTTACGAGAACGAGGTGGCCCTGGAAAAGATCGACACGGAGGAGGAGTCGGAGGAGGCCGAGCGAGGTGACGACGACGACAACGGCGGCGGCGGCGGCGGAGCTCCGGGGGGCCGCCCCGTCTTTCCGAGCGAACTGGACGCTTTGCCCAGCTTGGAATCCAGAACTTTGACTGCCGAATCGGAACTATAGCCGCGCGGCGCCATCCGATTGGATGCTTCTTAGACGTTAAAGAGACAGACGACGCTTCGTTAAATGACTTTGATCCAGGAATAAGATCCCCCATCCGATTCCGGCGATCAGCCGCGCCATTTTTATTTTTCAGCGTATGCTAATGATTAGCTTCGCATATTTTTGGACTGTCCAATGTGGATGGATTTTGAGCAATTTATCTCACTCCCAGTGAGGTAAACTGTAGAACTAAACACATCCAAAAAATACACGTATTGTGCAATAAAATACCAAATACAATACCTGCTAGCTTAATGCTAATACACAATGGTAGACAGACTCCCTTGTATAGAAACTACTAGTTAAAATAAAAAGTTGGGGAAATGAATCAAGATCACATGATATGAAGAAAATGACAGATTTTTGTGAGGAGGCCAAAAGCAAGTTTTAAAAAATGGGTGAAAAGAATTGAGATCCAAGGATATGAACAAAAAAAATTGAGAAATTCCTATCCAAACTCCAATGCTACACACTTACCTAATAGGATACTTGCATTTGAATAGCTAAAATAGCAAAAATGCTAACAATGTCAACTTCCCAGAAATACTAGCATTTAGTACCGTGTAACTTTACGACTAGTCAACAGAAACAATTTAATCGTGTTTTTTTTCAACAAAACAAAACGATCTCCACTAGGAAGCACACAATAGAACTAATGTCTGTCCCTTTAAATCCATATTTTAGCGCTGCAATAGCCTCAATTCCTGCTTAGCATAAAGTCTGTTTTCCCATCAGGGACCATTTTAGCATGTTTTTTTAGCAACACGACGGTCAAACAAATGTTTATTTTCACTTTCTCAGCGTTTAACAGTTAAATGAGTCATTTGAGGGCGTGGCCTACATTTGAAACCTACATTTTCGGTTAAGTTAGAAATGTAACAGCAGAAGCGCCCCAAAAAACGACTATTGTCTCACAATTTCTGTGTATCATTGTGGTTACAGATGTTAGCGCTTAATAACTGCTAGCTTCCTCTTGCATGACCAGAAAATATTATTTTAAAGTGGTAATAGCTGTCGATGGGAGCGAACAATTTGAAGTTGTCATGTTTGACGGGGCCTTTGCGTTATCTGGAACGGCTCAATTTATTTTTTTGCATCGGAGAGTCAACGTTAATGAGCGGGTCTCTTTAACGAAAAAAAATATTATTTATATTCTTTATTAGATGGTGGATTCCGACGTGCAATAACAAAATGCTGCTAAGTAACATATTTCACGCTTTACTGTCAAAGCCAAACATGTATTCTTAGTTGTTGTTGTTTTTCTTAAATAGGCAAACGTGTTTGTGTGTTTTCCCAGCCGTTTTTGTTCATTTCTATTTGGAGCACGCCGTCCGTGACCGTTAGCGCGGGCTTATTAGCCAAAGCCAAACATGAAAAAATGTAGCTCGCATCGATACGGGAATATGGATCGGGCGCGAGGTGGCGAACGGTTGATGTCGTCGACATGGAGGTCAGCGTTGCGCACGTTCGATTGAACTGTTTCACGCTTGGCCGCAGTCGGCGGTGGGTGGAGCTTCGCCTGGTTTTAACCCTTTCGCGCAGCCCGACCTTTTTATCGCTAAAGCTAATCCCATTTTCCCACGGACTGACGTGTGGGGCAAAAAAAAAACAAGTCCAAGCATAATAGCAATTATTTATGATTATAATAACAACTTTTCTTATTTGAAGGGCGAGATTGAAAACGTTAATATTTATTTCTCCGACGGCGCTAGTTGTCCAATTTCGACTGTCGACGACACAGAAACGTTTTTGATTGATTGAAACGATGTGTTAAAAATATGTTCGGGTACCCTATTTTGGGGACTATAACTCGCACTGGAGTATATTTTCGGGAGGGCAATTTTTTAACAACAAACATACGTTAAAGTAACAAAAGTAAAATGGAGGACAACGGGCTAACGAGACGTCTGTTAGCATAACTGTTTTTCAGATAACTAACAGAAAGAGGAAAAAAAAACAAATAAAGTCACACTGGATTATTAGTCACAGGCTCAGGCAAAAAAAAGTGCCTTTTATAGTCTGGAAATACGGTCCAAAAATAGCCGCTTGGGTTAATGACATTTGGATTGAATCAAAATGAACACACACACACACACACACACAACACATTTATTCATAACTAATGTCCACTGGAAAATCCATTAAAACGCTGTTGTTATCAGAAGCTCCTCCCCCCCACCACGACCGAGTTCACCTCAGCGCTTTTCCGACCATATTTTTTCTTTTGTTTGTCAAGATAAAACATATTTTGTAAATGATGTACATGGGTCTTCTCTCTGTTTTGCAATAAAAAGCACATTGAAAAGGACGACCTGTTTTTCTCCCAAGATGCGTCCGCAACATTTCGCCCGCCGTTGCTTGCGTAAGAGGCGATCGATGCGCTTGTGCATTATGACACGCGGGCTCGGCAAATTTCGTTAATTTCCGTGACCGCCCTGAGACGTAGTCGGGGAGCCTATCGATCCAGATTTGATTTGGTTCTCCATAAAGGGGCCGGGGGGCTTTTTCCACATTAGCCAATCAAAGTGCTACGCGGCTCGGCTAGCAGTCAAAACACTCGCCGTGCTCTCTTTTGTGTATGGGAAAGAGCTTTCAGAGTTCCCACCAACTATCGTCGGACGGGGCCCGGGACCTGCTAGCCTCGGGGGTGCTTTACCTTGGATTTTTCCTGAATAAAACCCACGCTCGGTGAAAAAGCTAGCAACTTACTGGGGTGGGCCAATTATGATTTGGATCAATGCATTGATTTATTAAGCGCATTTTTAAAAATGCATTTTCTGAACCGCTTATCTCAGAAGGCTCGCAGGGGGTGCTGGAGCCTATCCCAGCGGACTTCAGGCACACTTGAATTGGTGGCCAGCCAATTGCAGGGACAATGCCACAAACTAGCATTCACGCTAGGGGGGATTTAGTATACAATTAGCCTAGCATACATCTTTTGGGAATGTGGGAGGAAACCAGGAGTACCCAGAGAAAACCTACGGAAGCCCAGGGAGAATAGGCAAACTACTGCAAAATACTCCAAATTGAGCATACCGTTCCTTTAAATGGCGAATCCACATTGAGCAAACAGTGCAATAAAACAAAGTTGCTTTGTTTCAATGCATTGAAGTATTTACGAGCGCCGGGACTGCAAGCGGTTCCTCCGAAGCACCTGTTTTATCTCCGTCTGTGTCATTTTTAGATACTTCAAGTGTTAAAATCGACGGGAAAATTTAGATCTCTGAAGGAAGTGGCTGTCGTGTGGCGTGGAAAGTCTTTCCAGAACACGAGAGGGAGGGTGTTATGTCAGAAACTAAATCTACCCTTTTTTTTGGGAGCGAACGCTGACCTTAAAGTGCCACAAAAAAGACTTTTTTTTTTAAACACGAATAATAAATAATAGAATATTTTCTATTTTTACTCATTTTGGGCTAAAATATGTCTAATCATGAATAAAGTTAATTCCTTTTTCTGAATATTAAGGAAAAAAAGTCACTTGATGTCCTGAAAATGGCTGACGTCACAGTTGTCCAGTGTTTTTTTATTTTTTTATAGGCTGCACAATAATTACATAATTGCGATGACGCCACAATTGTGTAAGAAGTGAAGGCAGCGAACGGGGAGTGAAACGCACACGCTATCCTTTTTCCCCTTTTGCTACACGATCCAAGCATGTATTAACTCTTCAAATAATAAATACAATAAGAAGCTAACCCTTTTAAACAGATTGGACGTCTGATCGGACGTCTATCGCTGTCACTGGCACTGGTTGATTCAATGTTGTCTAACTCTTTCACTGCCCTTAACAGTTATAGACCACAGATCCATTTTAATGATAAAGTGAGTGCTGACCTTTTGCTGCCATTGGCGACGAGAGGCGTCCAATCCGGTTTGACTGAAGGGTTGGCACCGATCGTTCCGTCTGGGGAGAAAAAAAATAAAAATACATTGAAAAAGTATAGGGATGTGAATTATTATTATTTGTTAGTCCTGAAAAACGGATCGGACGCCGATCCCCGTCAATGGCAGCCAATGAGTTGCCTGTCATTGCCAACAGCAGACTCTAATTCATTTAAAATGTGAGGTTGTTTAACAGTGTGGGGGTCACTCATTTTTTTTGCCATTGACGGCGAGAGACGTCCAATCCATTTTGAAGGGCTGCTCTAAAAAACGAATATTATTGTTCTCATTTCGGACCGAAAAGCCTATTTTTTTTAAAACTCTGACTATTATGAGTACGAGTTCCAAAGGCAAATCAAATGAGCGATTTTCATGAGTTGTCAGACAAAGAGTGATTTTAGTCTATGTCCGTTTTCTTCCTTCCTCCTTGACTTAGCGTATCATGTTTGCTTGTTTGTGACATCTAATTATAGTTTTTGAACTCTGATAACCTGAAGCACCTGCTGACATTCATCTTTGACAGCCACACTCGAGGGAGGAAAAGCAAAAGGGAGCAGGTACAATATGTTGGACGCCGTTCCCACTCTTTCCATGACTCCATCGGAGCGCTGAGACACTTTGCGGGGTGGGGCGGGGGGCGGGGCTCTTCCTTCAAACCGACAACAGATTGGCGCCAACGCATAGTTACGTGGGAGTTCTTCTTTTTACTCGGAAGGTCGCCGTGTGGCTTTATTTTTTCTTGATCGAGATGCTTGACCTTAAAATGGCCCAAATCCTCAATTTTGAGCAAAAATATATGAAATGTATTCATGTATTTTGTAAGTGGTTAGCATTATGGCCACACAATTCTGGGGTCGTGGGTTAGAGCCCAGGTGGGTCCTCACTGTGCAGTTGGCATGTTCTCCCTGGGCCTGTGTGGGTTTTCTAAAAGCTACTGCAGTTTCCTCAAACATCCCAAAAAACATGCATGCTGGTTGAACACTTGAAATTGCCTATGATTGGTTGTCCTTTGTCTCCTTGCGCCCTGCAATTGGCTCCCCACCGATTCAGGGTGTCCCCTCTCTGGTGCCTGTAGTTCGCTGGGACTGTCTGTTTAGCGGCGTTTACCTGTTTGTTTAGCAACGCGAGGGAATATTGGGACACGAGGCCTTAGCGTTTCAGATTGAATCAGATTAACGGATCCAATCAGCGCTGACATTGAGCGGCCGGCGGAACGGGACGCCGGACCAGACCTAATCACCCGGGCGCTACCGGGACGGGGCCATCAAATTCCCCGCCGCCCCCGCCCCGACCGGGCGAGCAGATGGTCGTCGTCCTCCTTTTCCGCCGCGAGGTGAGATTATTTACCGACGCGTCGTCATCACTGGCGTTAATCCGCCCAAGGAGAAACCAAAAGATTCCGACTGGAGAGGAAAAGGCTTCATTCCGAGGTTATTCATATAAAATAAATAAATAAAATGACCCTTGAGCTACTTTGGAGTTTCTATTTTGAGTTTGCAGGCTACGGATGCAAATTCTTTGGGAGAAAGATTAGGCGTTACGTGACACGATCTTAATTTCTTTCCGACGGCGGCGGCGGTTTTTGTTGGCCGTCTTGCCTTACGGAACGGATGAGGTCGACTTTTGACGGTAAATCCACGAGGGGATGATTGGCGCGCTCTAACGTCACGTCACTCAGCGTCAAGGCCGTCGACCTGTCATCTCTCCAACAGTCGCCAAAACAAATCCGCTTCAATCAAAAGCTAACTCGACGCAAAATACGCTATAACGAAAGAACAGATTACTCCATAACTATTTGGATTATTGATTGGCTTTGTTTTGTTATTTTAAGAACCGCTGCCTTATTTATAATTGTGCAAATCCTCTTATTTCTGCAAATCTTCCATGATTATTACGTCATTTAAAAAAGACAAAGATTCACCCAATTCACTCAAGGTGGAAATTATCCCTTGGCTATGATATATTTACATAAATAATCTTCATTAATATGAATATGTTAACGAAAATATAAAATATAATGTTCTATTTGTTTTTGTGTGTGTGTGCATGTCATTGTTTATCTTCAGCCTACAGAAGGCACTAAAGATGGAAATTAGCCGTCGACTACAATTTTACATATCACATCATTAACATGAATATGAACATGAATATGAATATGTTCATTATTATGTGCTGTCCCTTATTAAATGAATCAAACTCAATATGTATGTATTCATTCCTAAGTACTGTAACTTTATTCAATCAAATAAACTAAAGCTCATTTTCAAAATGGCTTAGTTTGGGCGAAAGGCCAACAACACCCAGGATTGGTCGCCAGCCGGTTGCAGGTTACGCGTCGGGACAGACAATCATCGTCACTCACAATCACGAATGGACATTTTAGTTAGGACTCCAACCCAAATGAACATTTGCTTGATGAACCCAAAAGGTCAAATATGGATTCCGTAACACATTTGAACGCCAACCCAAATTTTCGGAGCGCCTACAATCGGAGATTCCCGACCAGCAGCCCGGCAGCAAACAAACGCCACGTTTGCGCTCATGCGTGACCTCGGCGACCTTGGGAGCGGGTGGCCACACGCGGACCGCTCTCCGCTCTCCGCGTTGGCCGGGCGCCAAGGACCAGAGCGTGCTCTAATTACACCCCAGCGTGCCGCGTGTAACGGAAGCCGTGGCTATGCCGGCCAAAGCGCTAAAAGACGGCCAGTGTCCACTGTCCCCTTTGGTTTTACGTCGAAAATGACGACATCTTTAAAGACGGGCGCGACAAAAAACACGGGAAAGTTGTCGTCACGGATTAGGTCATGCATCAACATGCAAAGGGTCTGTCATTAAACCTGGACGTCACCAATAATCATTGGGATACAGGCATCATTTTTTGAATGAAATGGACCAGAGACAACAGCGCCACCTGGGGGATGGCTAAAAAAGTACTGGCCTACCCAATGATTGGGAATGAAGTACTTGAACAAGATCCAGAAAAATGACAGAGAAGGAAGGCTTAATCATGAAATGAGATCCTAACGAGTCTTCCATTTTCAGCTGCCTCAGCCACGCCTACTAAAAAATCTCCTACGCGACACAGGTGTACCGACCTGGATTGGAACCCAGGATCCCCGAACTGTGAGGCTGACGCAATTGAATTATTCTTACGTGTCATCGTGCCAATATTTCCAGGGAGTGCCTCTGACTATTTTAGCCAATGAAACGCGAGTCTCCCAAATTCCCTGCCCTACGGACGGTTGTTTACGTTTCCTTAGCTCATCTGTTGTCGGCGCTAACACTTGTAAAATGATTTTGGAAGCCACTCCAAAACGTCAACGGCTTCCTCAGGAGTTCATCCAATTTCGAAGAAGGATCAACAAAATGACTGGATGACATTTAAAGATATATATTAAGAAGCTTAAGTGGTCTGCTTCTCTTTCAGACGGCCTTGTGGAAGAAGCATCTCTCCACACTTTGTCGCCAGGGACCGCCAACAAGTTTCCATGAGAGCAACTGCTAACTTGAACGCGGCGACCACCCCCACCCTCCCTCGATCGGGAAAACCCAGGCAAGAAAAAAAAAACACGAGCGATCTCCCGCAGATATATTTTTTGCACGCGAGTCAAGTCCGATTCCCAAGATTTGGGGATCTCCCAAAGCCTCAGAAATGTATTAAAGAGGGAAAAATAGCACATCAAAATGCACTTCATTATTTTCTGAACCGCTTTAACCTCACTAGGGTCGCGGGTGGTGCTGGAGCCTATCCCTGCTGACTTCGGGCATAAGGCGGGGGACACCCTGAATTGGTGGCCAGCCAATCGCAGAGCACGAGGAGACAAACAACCATTCGCTAGGGGCAATTTAAAGTGCTAAATTAGCCTAGCATGCATGTTTTTGGGGGAATTTGGGAGGAAACCGAAATATCCCCCCAAAAAAACCACGCAAGCCCGGGGGAGAACATGCAAACTTCACTAAGCGAGGACCGACCTAGAATCGAACCCAGGACCCCAGAACCGTGAGGCCGAGGCGCTAACCACTCATGCAGCGGGCCGCCCCTTTAATTGTCTCGAGAATAACTTAGCAATCGAGTTCAATCGTGCATTTGAATAATCGGGAGGCTCGTTTGCGGCACGCAACAAGGCCGCCGGATCGATACGCGCTCGTCAGTGGCGTTGGAGGTCGGCGATGGATACACGAAAGGCTGTTTATGTAATTAGCCAATGTAGGGCGTCAAAACAAAATAGCAATTGAAAACGACATTAATCGTCCGTCGTGTCTGGAGACGAGTCGGCGCTAGAAACGACTTTGGAACACGTTGGCCCCTATTGGAGTGCTCGGTATTCTTTGTTGCGGGAAAATGTTTGCAAACCGCTGGTGCGGGTCATTGCATTTTCTAAAAGACTTAAAAGCAACTTCTTTTTTTTTTTAGGTCTCCCAAAAATGAAATGATGTCATTTTCCACTTTGCAAAGCGTGTATTCACGGGTATCTTTTGACTCCAAAGAGCACAAAAGTCCCTCCGAGGCTTCCGACTGTAAAAGGAGGCAGTTACCGGAAGGACGCCAAAAGTGCACTTTAGTTTGGTGTTATTTGCTGAAAAAACTAAGATGGCGTGAGCATGACAGTATTTTTTTGTTTGTGGAAACCGCCATGACCTTTAGCGCCTTTATATTTATTAATTTTTTCATTAGCCTATTGTCCATGCATACTTTCATTAATAAATTCATAAATTAGCAACATCATAAAATGCTGTTAAAATAATCCAGACTTTTTTTTACTTTTAAAGTGGTGAAATGACTAAAAAATGTACTTTGAAATTCTGAGCGTGGCTCTCAGGGAATAATATTTCAAAATAGGAATACACATAAGGCGGCTTCGTGATAGTTTATTTGTCAATTATGACGGCTCGATTATTTCATTTGCGTTCACAGTTTGAGTTTGATTTATTTAATAAGGGACAGCACATATTAATGAACATTCATATTCATCTAAATTTCCCCTTACCTGTGATTGGTCCTTTGTTTCCTCATGCCATGCGATTGGTTGGCCACCGATTCAGGGTGTCCCCCGCCTCTGGCCCGACCTCAGCTGGGATAGGCTCCGCGACCCTAGTGAGGATAAAGCGGTTGAATAAAATGAATGAATGAATGTAAAATTGTAGCCAAGGGCTAATTTTCAACATGAGACTAACCGCCTTACGCAAGGCCTCATCGGCGGCCTCCTTTCCCAAAGTAAGACCGTCGTGGTCTTTGCTTTCAGCCCGAAGCGATCGGTCGCCATTGAATTTCCTCAGCGCGGCGTGAATTCATCGCTATGAAAAGCTTTTTGTCGTCGCCGTTGTTGTTTAAAAGCCAAAGACAGAAAGAAAGAGTCGTGCAACAGCCGTCACTATTGTGGGGCTCACGGCTTGCTGAGGAAACGCGTTCACTTATGTAACCCGCCTAAATAAGGGAAAGAAATAAGCGAATGCAATGGAAGTATTGTTGCTAAATTTTACACTTAAAACTGGGTACTTTTTTTGCATTCTTTCCAATATGAGGGAGGATGGAAAGACGTTGCCAGGGAACGGTTGCTCTCCCTAGTAACCAGGTCGTTTGATTAAACAGGCTCAGAAATGAACGTTTTCCACATTAAAACATCTAAACAACAAGATTTAGACGTTTTGGTGCACTTTAAATCATCCCAAATGTTTCCAGCCATTTTTAAATCCGCAGGCTTACATCATTTTAATCAAGGTAATGTCGGCCGTGTTGCATTCTCGTTGTTCAATGGCGTCTTTGGGAATGCAAAGTCACTCGAGTGACTTTTAAAAGGACACGTCGTCGTCACTCATTTGTTATGCGGCCATGCACTTCAAATTGGAGTGAAAATAGAATGAGGACAACGTCAATTATTACTCTATTCTCCCGCAAAGGATACTTATAGTACTTTGAAGAGGTTTGTTAGCCAGAGACAATGGCAAGTGTAGACGTATAAAATGGCCGCCGTTTCGAAATGGTAAATAGCGTTTACTAAACTTTAAGTCTAGTTAAGGGACAAAAGACCACGAAATGGCACACTAAGACGCCAAACTCACTTCGCCGCCATTTATATTATGGTATTAAATCATATATATTACGTAAATGTAATGCACAAACTCACCGAAAGACGTGACGTGATGATGACGTAGCAGTGAAAGGACTTCCGGGTTCAAGGTTCACGGCCAAGTAAAACGCCTGTGACAACTTCCGGTTTGAAAGTTCATGGCTAGTGTAAACGTGTTTTGTTCATCAGTATATGTACATGAAATACGAAATCGCTTCCATTTTGTAAACAGGTTTTCACTATTAATGAATAAATATACACTTGAACTTGTCAAATACAAGAAAATGTATATGTGTGCATCATTTTCTCAGTGCTATATCCAGTTATATATACTAAAATAAGTCATCATCCATCCCCCTTCAAAGTAAATTGTGAAAGTGTTAAATATACATTTCACATGTGGACCACAGATCATTTCATGCCTACTTGTTTCGACCAATACAATATATTTACTATTATGCAAATTTATTGGGGAAAAAAAGAGATTTACCACTGCCAAAACAAAAAGTTTCATGAAATCTGACATTAAATGAACATACAGAACAATAAAGCCTTTATTTCTTTTTTTTGTCTTTCCACAGTTCAAGTTTGTCAGTCCCACCAAATGAACCGGTGGCAAATAAGAGTGAAGGAGTAAGAGGTAGAGCAAGTGTTCCATTCTTGTATGATCCGTGTAAAAATGAAGAGAAAAAAAAAGGTCACTGACATATCATGGAAAGGACTCCATCATAACTTTTTTTCCTCTAAAGATGGAGAAAAATACACAGCAGCTTGTTTGTGGTGTTGCTAACGTTCCCTTATCATCATAGTCTTGACTTAAGTTTTTCTTTTAATGAATTTGGATGGAGGGGGCACCGCAGTGTAAACTAGAGCAACACTACTGACATAGTCACAGTCTGCGAACACTTGTGTGGGGAGATCGAGGGGCCCCTCCAGATGCGTGACTCTGCATAGACGGGAGCCGAGCGCTCGAGGAAAGAGCGCGGAAACCTGAGCGGCACATCCAAAATGGCCCCATGTGTCCGTGGGTGTGTGTAAATGTGTCAACTGTATCTATGTGCGTGTCACACTGCATTAAAACAAACTACTACCAAACACTGCCACTCAGCCGCACTGTCAGGAACACTGACAATGTTACTTTAAAAAAAAAAGAAGGAAACAGTATTTACATCTTTGACATATAAATTATTCCCCGTAACGTACTGTGTGTAAGGCATAATAAGGCAAAGCAAACAAAAGTGTGTGACAAGAGAGAAACCAGACCGATACGTTTATAAATGGCTCGCCGATCATTCGCTGCCAGCCCTCCTCGTCCGAGTGGATTTGACGTGCATCGCCGATTACGGCGTGATGTTAGCGGGCCACTGCGAGAAATACAGAAAAGGTCAGTGCCTCGTATGTAAAGACTGGGAAAAATGTTTTTTTTAAAAGCAACCCAAAGTAAAATCATAATGCAGGTCAGAATATTAAAAAACACACAATAACAACAAAGGCACACACACAAAATTTGCAGTGAGCTTGATTAGACGGTCCCTGGAATAGTTCCAGGTGGTTTCCATAGCAACAGGGGGGGGGGACCCGAGCCGGGTCTGGGCGTCGCCGATCCATCGATCCTCTCGACGGCGCCGATCCGAGCGAAATTCGACGAAATACAGTATGAGGAGATGCTAATAATGCTAATGTAGCTTCGGGTAAAAGATGTAATTATTGAAAATGGACTGAAAGAAAAAAATGGCTGGCACTGCTCTATATGGAGGCTAAAATAAAAAATAAAAGAGTTCATATCTGTGAGTCAAAGATCTCCAGTTGCTTTGTGAAGCGCTCTGGCGCCCCGCGGTGCTGCCGTCAGTCGGCAGGCCCGACTCGGCGCGAGAGTCCGTCATTCCAGTAGCTGGGGCCGGGGTGAGGGGAGGGGGTTCTCGAGCTTTTTCTTCTTAAAAAAAACAAATAAACAAAAATGGAGGCCGTGCTGGCAGTGACGGAGGAACCGCCATGTCAGTCGTCCAGGATGACCTTGACAAAACTGGCCACATCTGTGTCTCTGGAGTCATGCAGGGTGAAAAAGGGATGTTCCTGCGTTGGAAAGACGAGCAAAAAAATGGACTTTATATTACAATAATAGACCACAAAGTACAAGTTGACAAGCAACACTTAAATTGTCACGAGTCGGTGCGGTGCATTGACAGCCCTGTCTCAAAATGGCCGCCAGGAGCGGCGCATTTGCTTACAATTTTCAGATTGGGTGACACTTTTGACTGTACTGTCCAAGTGTTTCAATGTAAAAGTCTTTTTTTCGTCACCGGAGTCATAAGAAAACAATAAATTGTAAAAAAAGGTGCTTACCATTAATTCTTTATAAGCAGGTCTCTCATTGGGCTTCTTACTTAAACTGGGAAGACAGAGTTGAAGTCAATAAGAAGGAAAACAGCGAGCCCTGGTGGGCATTTTGCTCTAGCGCTACCGAGAAGTAAGAGACTCGCTCACCACTGGGAGATGAAGTGGACAAAATCGGGTGAGAAGCGGTCGGCGGGCAGCTGGGGAGAAGGTTCGTCCACCACCTGCTTGAGCTGCTGGAAAGGCGTCCCCCACGAGTCGTAGGGGAACTTCAGGATGGCCAATTCAATCTGTGGCGGTGCACACGGCAGAGTACGTCAAAGTCTACACCCCCCCCGATCCGATCGGGAGATTACGATCGGGTTTAAACTTGTGTTTTTTCCCCTCTCGCTCGATATTGTTTGAAATATGAAGCTAACGTGGCTTCATATGATTCCAAAAAATGAAAATACAGGCCTCCACAGGAAAAACATTTGTGGGAAATGCAATTCTCAGTGTCTCTTCTTCCTTATTTTTTTATTGATTATATATTTATTATATATTAGTTAGTTTGTTGTTATTTGTGCACTTTGTGGTGACGCTTTTAATCTCATTATACTTGTATAATGGCAATAAAAACATTTAATTCAAGTCAATATGCATATTATTTAATGATATGTATATTCACTTATTGGACACTGGTGTATAGACACTGTAATGGAATACCTACAATGCAATACTAACTAATTGCAAGACTTTTTTCTCAATTGAACCAGTTTGATGATTTTTTTTACTTTAACCCTAAAATAGAGCAATTTTCACTCAATGTATAGTAAGTAATACATGGAAATTTGTGTTAACCATGTTATGGAGCACCATGATGGCAAATAGTGACTGTCATTTATGAATGGACATTTGATTAGGAACTGACCATGGTGATACCGAGACTCCAGATGTCCGACTTGACGCTGTAGCCTTTCTGGTTGAGGTCAGGGTTGATGCGCTCCGGCTGGGGAAGAAAATCAGCCATTGATTACGACATCTGCATCAAATGACGACGGCGGACTGACGACCGCCGCCGGCCTCGCAGATCGTCGTCAACGGCGAGTTAAGCCAGACGGCAACCCACCGCCATGTAGGGCTTGCAGCCGGCGTCCATGGTCTTGGCCACCGAGTCCACCAGGTGGCCGCTGATGCCGAAGTCGCACATCTTCACTTGGCCCTGAGTGTTGATGAGAACGTTGGAGGGCTTCACATCTAGGCCGCCACCAAACAGACAGAATGTGAGAAACGCCAAGCGAGCACGTGAGGCGGTTTTCCTCGACCACGTTACCTCTGTGGATGACCGACAGGTTGCTGTGCAGGTGCTCTAGCGCCTTAACAATCTGAGGAAGTCGAGAGAGAATGAAAATGTTTAAAGCGCTGAAGTGGAATGGGAGCCTTACACTGTAAGAATCCGTTTAAACTAAAATACCACCGTTGAGGGCGTGTGGTCTCGGTTGGAAACATGGTTTTAGTTTATTTTGTGACCATTTTATCAACATCTATTGTAAAATTCAGGATCTTTTTTTAATAGCTCACGTACCGCTACAGTGATCTTGCCCAGGATGTCTTCGGGGATGGTCTTGCCTTTCTCAATCACCTTCTTGTAGAATTTATCCAACGAAGTGTCCATCAGTTCCATGCAGATCCAGACATCACCCTGAGGGGGTATTGGGGGGTGTTTAGAGTAAGAAGAAAGGAAGAAAAAAAAGACTGTTATCTCTCATTTCCACGTCATATTAGTGGCTTAAACAGTCTGCTCCGTGATGGAGTCTGCAGAGGGGGCATTGCTTCCCTCTAGCGTCAGTAAAGTGTCACTGCATCTGGTCTAAAATGGGGCAATGACTAGAAATTTCTTATGACAGTCTTCAATGATTTCGCATCAGAGAAGGCCAGAAAAGTCAAGTTTTAGATTGAATCCAATCATCCACGCCACAATTTCATGCCTTTAATGACTCAAAATATTTTCTTATTTATTCTATACTACTTTTATTAATATTCTTTAGTGCTTGTATGTTGCAGGGCGGGGCATAGTTAGCCAGGAGCTCAGCTACACAATGAGCAAGTACCAACCTCTCTGAAGAGGGCGCCGTAGAAGGTGACGGTGAAGAAGCAGTCCACAGTCCGCATGGAGATGTCCAGGTCCATCAGGAGCCTCTTCTGCTCCAGCGTGTTGACGGTGGCTCGAATCCTCTGGCGAGCAGAAACGGGGTCAATGCACCGTCGGAAGGCGGACCACCGCCTTCCGACACGACCCACCTTGACCGCCATGATGACGCCGCTGGGCACGTGCCTCATCTTGTACACCACGCCGTAGGCGCCCCGGCCCAGCTCGGCGATTTGCTCCAAGTCATCGGCCTTCACCACAAAGTTCTGGACGGCCAACGCACGAATGAATACGAGCCCGCCGTCGGGTGACAACGGGGGGCAGCGGGACCGCCTTACCTGGTCTCCGATAGTGACGCAGGCTTTAGAGTCGAGATCTCGGGGAGGCCTGCGGGGAGGAATGGTCTTAAAATTGAGAACAACCCGGCAAAAGATCCAAATTACAAAATCCCCCAAAAGTAAATGCATTTCCTTCTCCATTATTTTATTTTGAATTCCCCTTATTAAGCGATTAAAAACTACAAATGCAACGTGGCACACATTTTAATGCACAGATATTTCTCCAGCGCAGGGCACATTTTCCTATGCTTTATTTATTTTAAGACATTAATAAATCATGTCCTTGTAATTTTCTCTCATTTTTGTGTGTTTCCTCACATCTTTCATACAAAATTTGGACACTTTGACCAATTTTAAAGGGTAACGAATGAGAGAATTTACATATAAAGTACACCTCTACTTACAAATTTTTCTAGTTACAAAAAAAAATAATTTGAGCGAGCAATGGCACGCACAAGTGAGTTTTTTCACGTTTTATGCAAGATACGTTTTTTTCTTCTTCTTGAATTTCCTTTATGGACGTCAAAATACATTTTGTGGAGCGTTTTATCTATTTATCTTTTTTTTATTTTGAAATAAATGACCGTATCGGCCGTATTGTCTTGCATTACGGCGTTTCGTCTTTGTCACTTTGCAGTTTCGTGCATGTCAAGTCGAATTTGTGCGCATATAAGCCGCACCCTCGATTCAGTCATCATTTTTTTGTGTGACAAATACGGCTTATATGCGAGAAAATATATAAACATAAGCCATAAATATACATGACATACGCTGCTACTGCCGGTGGAGGCGGTGCGAAGACTTCTTTGGCCAGCTTCAGCCCGGGATTCTTCTTCTTCCCTGAGAAACAAGAAAACCTTTTAATCGCCAGTACAAACACACAAATCCATATTTAGATAAACAGACCACACCCCTATTATGTACATTCCAGGGAAAGGAATCTTCTTCACGGTGGGAAAACAAACATTTGACTTTTCTGACGATTAAAAGTGATGACAAAAAAGCTCAAGTCAGGTTGGAGGCATTATCCATGCTGCTATTTCAGCCAATCAAACGCAAGTATGCCAAATTACCCGCACGTCCGCGTTCATTAATCACCCATACGTGTGTGTTAATCTGCGTTTTAATACTATTTCATCTGTTAAGCTTTGGAGAAACGTGTCCTTTGTGTACTTTTTCTATTTTGGGGAAGTGTTTTCCACAATGAGGTTATTTAGTATATTTGTTGAGCGCTTATTTGCTGCTAGCCCCGCCCACTTACACCAGATTAGACATCTATTGCCGTCCAATTCAATTTCTGCGTTAAAATGTGGAAGGGAAATCTTCCTCTTTCTCGCTCAATGTGTTTTTATTTTATACTCAAGCGGGATTTTTCATCTGCGCACAAAAAAAGGGACTTTCTGAATTCGTGAGATGAGTTCATTCATAAACTTTTTGGTTGTTGTTTTTTGTAACCACAGGCTGCCAGGACTTCCCTTTAGCGGGGTGACGCAGTTGCCAGACGCCGTTTCGATGTACCAGATTCCGTCATTGATCGGAAATTGTGCTTTTTGAATTTTTTTTATTTTTTGGAGTATTATCTCGTTGACTGACAATGACAGCAATGGACGTCAACGGCAATGAAACGGGGTCACTCTCGGCCAATTGAAATGGATTTCGTGGCTAAGACTGTAAAGGTAGTCAAATGGTTAAAAGGGACGATAAAATAAAATATTTCTAAGGTACATTGCAAAAAAATAAAACATAAAAAATTACATATGTATACAGTTCTATACGATAAAGTATTTATAATTACACTAGTCACTAGTAAGACAAGTTTTGCAGAACAAAGATAAAATGTTTTGGGACAATAAGAAAATCACAATCAAGAGAGTTCACTTGATCACATTGCGATATTTTTTATATATAAATTAAAATAATCCACAGGTATATAGCAAAAAATACATGGACTACGTTTGATAGTATAATTACACTTGTGAAAAAACATTGCAGAATAAAGAGATTGTAAAAGTCAAGAAAATCACAATTAAGGGTTTGCAATTTGTTATATACTTATTATTAAGACTAAATAATATTATATAATTACAATAGAGCCCACACAAGAAGCTTAACTTCAGCCTACTTGTTCACCTTAACATTATATATGGAGCTAGTCACTTGAATTGCGCTTCTCTACTTGGAAAGCTGGAATTGAGTGCCTCACTGCCATTGACGTCGATAGGAGTCCAATCAAATTGGACGTTTATCGCCGTCAATGGCAGCCGATGAGTTCCTAATTGAAACGCATTCAAAAACCAGTTTTTTCTTCTTTTTACTCTATTCCAAGCTTCTATGGACGACTGAAAAAAGCTCGCACGGCCGTGACTTGCACTCGACGGCGGCGTAATTGCGCAGCGGCGGAACTGGTTTCGCGCCTTCATTCTCCAACAGCAGCAAAACAAAAAAAAGAAAAACAAACGCTAGCGGGACACTTGCAACTTTGGAGTGGCTTTCTCAGGCAGTTAGTGAGTCACGCCACAGCAGTCAGGAGGAAGTGTGATTCACCAAAACCCCCACGAGCCGGATCAGATTGGAGCGCCCATTTGTGTGTGTGTGTGTGTGTGTGTTGGAGTTTTACAAATATTTCAGAGATTTTGCAGCCAAACGCTAGGCAGATCGGAGCGGCGAGCCGAAAATAGGGCGACCGTGTTCTGTTAAAAATAGACGGACGGCGCTTCCTCCGTGCGAGTGCTCGACTTCTTGCAGTGACCTGCCAAATATGTCATCCTTTGGTTCGAAAAAGAAAAAAAATAGAATACAGAGAGAACAAAAAAAATGGCATACCAACATTTTTCTGTCTTTTTTAAACGCTGCAGCCAAAATTCTTGACATATCGTGCCTGCGTGTGCAGAGTATTTGCACGGGAAGGCATGCGCTCGCATGCCGATGCGTTCAGGGACGCTTTGCGCTCGTTTTAGCTGTCCTATTTTGGAAGGAGCGCGGAATATTATTTTTTTTCGCCCGACCGGTGTGGTTTTTGACGTGTGGAGAAGTAGCGTGGTCGCGTCAGCTCAAAAACGTCGACCATTTTGGGGGTGGGGGGCTGCTTGTTATCTTGCACATATGCTGCATTACCAGAAGTTGCCAGTGGGGCGGCACCGAAGCGGAAAAAAATCGTTTTAGATGACTCTCATAGTCAAAATGAATTGTACAGCAGTGACGACAATGGCAGTGAAGGATGAGCATTATCAGTTTTAATGGATTGGGGTGTTGGATATTGTTGTTGGAACAAAAGAGGTAAAATACTATGGAATTAAAAAAGAAACTTTAATGTGGTATTGGGGGCCAAAACCAGCGTGTTTTATTTTTTTCCTTCTGATGTTTATAATTTAGTTTTTATTCCTATATCCTTCTATTTCATTCAATTGGAAAAAATGCAATAACAATAAAGAATAATAACAAATATTTAATGTATTTAACACTTCGATCCGAAATGTTAAATCTCATTATACTTGTATACTTGTATAATGACAATAAGAGAATTCAATTCAGGCGTAAAGGCGAACCTGTGGTTAGAAACGATTCATGGTGGTAACGGTGGTAGCGGTGGTAGCGGTGGTAAGTAGTAGTAGTAGTAGTATTAGTAGTGGTGGTGGTGGTGGTGGTAGTAGTAGTAGTAGTAGTAGTAGTAACTAGCAGCAGCAGTACTAGTAGCAGTACTAGTAGCAGTACTAGTAGCAGTACTAGTAGCAGTAGAAGTAGCAGTAGTAGTAGCAGTAGTAGTAGTAGCAGCAGTAGTAGCAGCAGTAGTAGCAGCAGCAGTAGTAGCAGCAGCAGCAGTAGTAGCAGCAGTAGTAGCAGCAGTAGTAGTAGCAGCAGTAGTAGTAGCAGTACTAGTAGCAGTACTAGTAGCAGTACTAGTAGTAGCAGTAGTAGTAGTAGCAGTAGTAGTAGTAGTAGTAGTAGCAGTAGTAGTAGTAGTAGTAGCAGTAGTCGCAGTAGTAGTAGTAGCAGCAGTAGTAGTAGTAGTAGCAGTAGTAGTAGTAGTAGTAGCAGTAGTAGTAGCAGTAGCAGTAGTAGTAGTGCATTTGTAAACAAAGCAATTCTTGAGAAGGTAGCAGCAGGGCTCACCTTCATACAAAAATAGGGTTTGTCAATTCGCGAGTATCATTAGTTTTTGCATTATTTTGTCGAATACGGCTAACAGATGGACATCTGGGGCAACAACAAAAAAAGAGCACGGGGGGGACATGTGAGTGAAGGTCGACTGCAACGTTGAGCATCACCTGAGCAGATCTGCTCGCATCCAGCGGACTGTCAACAAAAGGGCCTCAGCACAAGTCAAAACATGCCTCGGTAGGCCAAAGGGAGGCACAGAGTGTGTACTCCCCCACCATGGTAACGCTAGAATGATTGTGTAACAGCACAAGCGGTGAACTTGAAATGTAAATTGACGACATCATCATTGTATGTGTGTGTGTGCGTGTGGGTGGGTGTGTGCGCGCGTGCGTGCGTGCATGTGTGTGACGCAGAGGAAGCGCCATGACTTGATTTTTCCAATCAATTTTTTTGGAGCACGCCAACATGCAAAAATTACAAAAAAATAATAATTTGAAGCCATTTGGAATAATACTCAAGTCAAATGTAGCTATCAATCACAACCAATGAGTCGCACGTCACGACGACCAAAATTCAAACACCTGTAGTCCACCTCGTATCTTATTTTTTTCCAAAGCCAAATAATCACAATGAGTAGTTAATTCCACGCTTAAACTTGCGTTTTATTCCATTTGGAATTTCGTTTGGTTTCAATGTGAGGACAATAGAGACGCCAGTGCGGCAGCTAGCATGCTAGCTGCAAATGTTATGTCAAGCTTGCCAACACACACGCGCGCACACACACACACACGCACGCAAACACACACGCGCGCACACACACTCTTTGCAGAACACAAAGTCAACGAGGCATGCTGACTCGCTTCTTTTTGCTTTGTTTGCACCGTGCAAAGCTTTTTTCCACCTGGCCTGCTTTCATTTCTTAAAAGGTGGCTAGCTGGCAAAAAGCACTTCCGCACACACGGGATAAATATACATGCATTCCTAAAGGGGAAAAGTACAGCGCGAGTTAAAACACACATACCTCCTTTGGAAAGAGACATTTCCCCTTTGCTTTGATGAGGGGGAAGGGAAGCACAAAGACTTTTTGGCCTTTTTTCTTACTCCCTCCCTCCCCGCATCGAACCCGTACGCCCGCTCAGGATCGCAGGCTGCTCGTGCAGGAAAAAAAAAAACGACGAGCAGCAGCGATGAAAGCAAAAAATACAAAATAAATCCAATAAAATGCTTGGACCGTGCGCGCTCCCAGGCGAGCGTTCTACGGCCGATGGGCGAGCAGATGCACGGTTCGGATGGAAGGCAGAGCGAGCAGAACACTTCGAGTAAGTTTGCGTACACACACGGCAAAAAAAATCCTGCACTTTCTAGGGTGGCCAAAGTCTGACAGCTGAGGGGGCCAACCGTGTGATGACGTGTTTCCGGTTGCGGAACAAAGCATCCTGGGAGTTGTATTTTCTTTCTCCAAGAGATACACGCGAAAGTACGAAGGAATATTTAATGTTCGTCCGCACTTTCGCGTGTTTTTATAGTAGGAATAAAAAAAATGGTACAAAATAAAATAATTATTTTTATTATACAGTGTAGTTGTCGTCAAAATCTGCATTAGAAATGAAAAATGTTTTGGTTTTGTGCCAAGTTATTAACATTAGTTTCTTGGTTTTCTCATCACAAATGACGACTTTGTATTCGTAACATAGCAGCATAAATATCTTAATTGGAGATTTTTCATCTCCATTAAAACTATAATTGGGATATTGCTGAGAACAGGACTTTTCAGGCGAATCTTGGACAATGTATACTTTATTTTTATCCTACACAACTTCATTCTGACCACGTCACAACTTATTACAGTAATTATACTTTTTATTTGCTTTGCTTCCTGTCAGGCAGCCAGCTGATTGTTTTTATTTTATTTTATACAAAGAGTAGATTCTTGCTATTCTATACATCACAATATTGAAGGGAAAAAATCATAAATCTGCATTCAAGTCTGTTATAATTACTAAAAAAGGAACATGATCAACGGAATGGTAATTCTTTTAACACTTATCTAACTATTTTTGATTCAACTTCATAAATCTACGAACTAAATAGTTAAAAGTATTGCTGAAAATCCCAAAACTACAAAGTTAGGACATTCTATTCAAACTCTACGCCAGAAAAATATGAAAAGAATCAAACGAAGGGAAAAAACAACCACACAAAACATTGTCCGACTAATACAGTACAAAGATTATTTAGTTTGCCTCTTTTGTGCATGAAATACTATCAATGTGTGTCTTTTCTTGGAATATAATTGGAAGATTAAATTTTGCTAATTCACTTTGGCTGACGCGTTTGTAAACATAATCAAAGTTATCATTAGCTTGAGCTACGTTATGCCACAAGCGATCTAAAATAATAATAATAATAATAAACAAAAACAATGCCTGGGGCAAAATTTGTATTTGACATGAAATTTTAAAATTACAATTTGCATCACTGATTTATTTTCATTTGCCTTATTGATGTGATCATTTATTATTGTTCATTCATTTTCTGACCCACTTATGCTTTTGAATTTAAAAAAAACGTAAGAATACGTCTTTTATATATACTACATATATATTGAAATGGCAATGGCTAAGTGCACACTAATACTGCAATTTGATGTCAGATAAGGGGCGATAAAATCTTGGCCCCGTGGACCCCAATTTAAGACATATTCCGCGATTCCGTTTCTATTTCTTGGCCACCAGCAACGTGTGGTAGAGCGGCTTGATGACCACGTGCAGATAGAGGGAGCTGTCGATCAGGTACTCGGACACGCGGCGTTGGAGGTCGGCGCCCTCCAGGAAGTCTCCCGCCTCCTCGGTGCTCTGGTGGAAGTTGTAGACGTGGCGGACCACCACCTTGCCCTGCTGCCGGGCCATCACCAACAGCGTCTTCTGGAAGCTGACGCCGGCAAAGTCCGGGCTGGACGTGGCCGGCGTCACGATGACGCGCGGCCGCCCGCCGTCGGTACGGGTGGGCTGCATGGCGCCCATCTCGCCGTAGCTGGACCTGGCGCCGGTGGGCAGCCAGCGGGGCGAGAAGAGCGAGTTCCACGTCACCCGCTTGCTGGCGTCGTGGCCGCTGGGGCCCAGCTGGGTCTGGAAGCTGAAGCTGCGGTCGTCGCGGGTGGGGTTGCCGATGATCCACGGGGACCCCCACGAGGGCGACAGGTAGTTGCGGGGCGTGAAGATGCTGCAGTTCACCTCAAAGTACTTGGCCAGGGTGACGGGCGAGGCCGAGTGGAACTGGAAGGCCAGGTAGAGGAGGTCCCGTACCGACTCGTAGTGCGTCTGCAGGAGCGCCGACTGCCTCTGCAGGCGGAAGAGGTGGCGCGGCGGGATCATGCCGTAGCGCAGCGACCTCAGGGCCGCCCGGGCCGTCTCGCCCGCCGGCCCGTTGCGCTCGGCCCACGCCTCCACCGCCTCGTAGAGCTCCAGCTCCGTCTGCAGGACCAGGTCGGAGCGGCGCAGCAGGGAGAGCAGGAGCTCCTCGCCCACCGACAGCCACTCCTGGCTGCGCAGGACCGACGACAGGTTCCACGACAGGTACTGTAGGCAGCTGTCGCGGAGGGCGGCGTCGCCAGTGAGCAGGGCGTAGTTGTACCAGGACACGGCGTGGCCCGCCGGCGAGTCGCTGGACAGGTGTTGGCTCATGTACTGGCTCAGGCCCTCTTTCAGGCTCTGCACGCGGTACTTGCTGGCTAGCTTGTGCAGAGCGATGGCCTGGTCCAGGCGGACCGACACGTCGCCGCAGTACAGGTACCTGCCCAGAAAAAAAAGGATGGAAACGCATTGAAAAGGGAGAAGGGCAGGGCAAATCCCAGTTTGGTTAACCTGCGACGGAGCGTCGTTTTTGGCGACTACTTTGAAGGTTGAGCTGCTGAGAATCCTCTTTTCAGAGGTTCTTGCTAACAAGTTTGTTCTTCTTTTTCATTGATTTGTAAGTGAATTTTAAATTGGAAAATGATGGGAAATCATAATGTAGATTTGAAAAGTAAGCTGCATACGTGTCAAACAATTGATTGCAATTCCCCTTATTAAGGGATTAAAAAAACGTACAAATGCTCCGCGGCACATATTTCCTCACATACGGCGCACGGAAAAGTCTAACATTTTCTACAATGTGGACGGCTTTCTGACGCGCTATATTTATATCATGAAAAGGCGGACGGGTGAAAGGGGAATGCGGGTGCGCATATCATGCTTAAAGCATGACAATATTTGCAATGTTTTCGTCTGTTACCAGTGACCGAGGCGATCCAGATTAGAGCGGAAATGGGTGAAACCAGATCGGTTTTACAAAAATTATTCTTTAAAAAAATCCCATACAAAAGTTGATATACGGCGTACACCATTTGAAATGATAAAAAAAAACGTGTAAAATACGGGAAAACTGCTAATATGAAACTGCTACAATTACTTGGCTGGGTAACCTAAGAATCCTATTTTCGGAAGTATTTTCTTCTTTTTCATTGATTTGCAATGTTGTCAAAAATAAATTTAGTGGTGGGTGATTATATATCTGAAAAGCAAACCGCTAGGTTTTTGCCTCAACTGCTTTCGATTTCAGGGACAGACGAGGTTGATCATTATGAACGATCTAAATGTATTTCGACAATCATGAATCTCAATCTCTGCGCGTGACAGAAACGTAACTCATTTGAGACGGCGTCCTCCCCACCTGATGAACTTGTCAAAGACGGCGGCGCAGTCGGACGCCTCCCTCAGCACCACGGCGCTGCCGTTGCGGCCCAGGAGCAGCTCCTCGAAGACCTGGCTCTGCATGGTGAGCACCAGACTGTGGGCCTGGATCACCTTCACCTCGTCCGTGTCCACGGCCAGCACGCGGAGGGTGACGTCGCTGCCGTTCCCGGCGGCCAGCAGGCCCTCCATCCGCTGGACCAGGCTCATGGAGTGGTTCAGGACCGTGGCCCCCAAGTCCGGCGGGAAGTCCGGCTTCACGGGTGCTGCGGAGATCAAGATTGGAACGGGTCAGGATTTTTCTCGAAAATATCATATCTCTCTAAAAACCTGGCGGGCCGCCAGGCTTCTCGTTGCCACGCTCCCCCTGGACCGCTCTAAATATGACTTAAAACTCGTAATACTACACAAAAAACAGACTAAGTTGGCAAAAGTTGATGCTCTAGAAACCAAACGACTTCTGGTTCATGTTAGCTAAAAAAAGGCAACAAAATGACTGTTTCACAATTTGAATCTTATGATAGTATAGTATATTACGTTCATCCTACTTTGATTTTAACCTTGTAATATTTTCATTTTCATCTCGTTACCTAAAGTTTGATATGGAAAAAAACTATTTTTGACCTTTGCGTTGCAGAAGAGCAAAAACTCAGTTAAAGGGTAAACAATCCAATTAGGATCAGCACCCAATTAGCCACCTAGTGGAAGTGCCTTAATTGTGTCATTAGGATTCATGAATTATTCACCGAGATATTAAGGGAAATGTGATCTAAAATTAAGCCGCAAAAAAAATTCAAAAATTAAATACAGCCTTAATTGGTCTGGCTTTTTAATGAGGAAAGCTTATTGACAGATATAAACGTTGTCTCCAAACAATTAGACTTGTATTACAAGGCAACACAAATAAATGACTTATTAGTGGCTGTCATTTACATTTGAATGAAAGTGCCGTTCAGTTTTTTTTGGGGAGAAATAATTAATAAGGTACTACAACAGCTAACCTTCTAGAACTGGTGTCAAAGTGGCGGCCCGAGGGCCAAATCTGGCCCGCCGGATCATTTTATGCGGCCCGCAAAAGTAAATCATGAGTGCTGAATTTCTATTTTAGGCTCAAATTCCAATGAAGATTATAAATGTATATATTAGATTTCCAGATTAGTCCTTTTTAAATTCAATAATTGCAATTTTTTAATGCAGTTTTTTTTTCTTTTTGTGTTTTGAATTCAAAAAGCATGGTGTAAAATCTAAAAATAAATATTTAAAAAAATCAGTTTTCCACAGAACATCATTTAAAAAAAATATTTGATTTCCTTTGAAATGAAAAACACATTTTGTTTCCCTTACTAAGAAAAAAAAAGCTCAAATAAAAATGGTTTTAGATCTATAAAAAATGAATAATTAGGGCTTTTGATCCAGTTCCTTTAACCCAATTTTTTTTAAATATCTAAATATTATATCTAAAATGGTCTGGCCCACATGAAATCAAATTGACTTTAATGCGGACCACGAACCAAACCGAATTTGACACCCTTGCCTTAAATCAACTTTGCTAGCCGTACAATACGGCAACTTTCCCAACAAACGCACCGGTTGAACTTTTCAGCAGCGAAGCATTCATTTAGTCAAAAAATCGATACCACAACAAATCTTTTCTCCCCCGACGCGTTTTTTTCCTCCCAATATACTCAGCCACCTTAATGTATTGTTGCGTCGGCACGAAGCCAACCAGCAAATGGACTCGTGAATCGGGGATGCGTTGCGGCGTGAGGAGAATAAATAGACAACCGATTCGTCGTCGCTCTACTCTTACCCGCTAAAAAGCCGAAGTGAGCGAAAAAAGCAACGGCGAAAGCAAAGTTAAGTCAAAAAACGAGTCATCTCACCTCCTCTAAGTGCTACAAAGTGGCCGAAGAAGACCAAGGTGGTCAGGGAGACCCCCAAAATGAAACTGGGACGACGGGAGGGCATGGTCTCGCATCCGGAAGCGTCTTCTCACTGCGGCGATGTTAGCGGAGAGGTGTGTTGCCCTCTGGTGTGCGTGCGTGTGTGCGCGCTACTCCCTGTCCCGAGCGCTATATGTAGGACGCCGGCCGACTCCATCGATTGGTGGAATCTGGCAGGGGCGTTGCCATGGCGACGGCTTTGATTTTTTCTGTTTTTTTTTGCATTCCTTCCGTCGGGACGCTGTACGCCGCCGCCGCATCGATCCGTTTTGCCCGTCCAAGGACTCGGCCTAATGTTTATTTTTTTTTTTTTCGGGGCGCTATCAACAATCGATAGTCTTCTTTTAACAACACACGCTAAAAAAAGAAAAAAAAATGATATTGCGTTCTGGGCTTTAATCACCGCCGGCCGTCGCGAGACGATCTGCCCAATTCAATTAAGGCTCTAATTAGCTCGGCGAGCACCAGTCAATCAGGTTTGCTCATCTATTTCAGGGGCTGCCCTTTTTTTTTGTTTGGGAAGCGTAATTACTTCTCGGATGGCGCTATTGGGAGGATAATTAGATTTACGCCGGTTGTGCTTGTTTCTATTTCAAGCACAGTTACATTTTTTGGGAAACGAATATGTCGATCACAATCGCTTACCGTCACATTGGTAACGTGCGCCGTAATTGACACATTTGAAAACAATTGTTATGTGATGAGAGGTTGAGGGTGAGGGAAATATTTATTTTAAAATTATTTATTTTAAAAATAGGAAGTAAATTTGGGGGCCACGCAAAATGATGCGGTCGGTCAGATGTGTTTTGGTGGATGGGTGTGTTTTCCTTGTGTGACCCATGGTGTTTGTGATTGTCATTAACTCATGTCTGTGTATTTAAACCCGTGTTTTTGTACATCCTGGTGCGAGTATTGTGTTCTTAAGGCAGAAAAATCTAACTTAAAACTGGGTAAAAATTAACAAAGAAACAAAGTTAACAGGGAAGGACGAAAACGAGGGACACGCATACCGTGAATGTACAAAAACACGGGGTTTAAATACACAGACGGGGGTTGATGACAATCACAAACATCTGGGGGATGGGACACACAAGGAAAACACACCCAACCAACCAAAAACTCCAACAAAACATGACAGGAAGAAATCCTGTTTAATAAAGTGACTAGACGTGGAATTTTGCATTCATGGTAGTGGAGAAAATTGTCAAGGAAATATTTCCATTTTGAAATGTTAGCCAATCAAATGCTGCGCTTGTGAGCTGCGATATTTTTGGGGGTGAAACATTATATTAAATATACTTATACGGGGTGTCGTCTATCACTTTAACCCTACGACCTTTCCGATTTTTGAGTTATCTTTTGCAGTTTTTCAAAAAAAAGTACCAAATTTTTGTCCCAAAACTGGCCAGAACCGCTTTCCTCTGACCTTCCAATAAGCTACATCCAGTCAGACAGACAATGCACAGCATCGTTTTAGATGGAAGTGGGTTGCGGAAAAGCCCTGAGGGAGGTAAAGGGGGAAGAGGGGTGCAGTTAAATAAAGAAATAAAAAATAAAAACCACAGCAGACCCCAAACACAAGCTGGCACTATGAATAACTTGAGTGCTTCCCAGAGGAGAGCTGATGTGGCCTCAATGAAGACGACTGTGACAAAACTGGATGCTGGAAAACGGGAAAAATTCACTTGCTTTTTAGAGAGGCTAAAGCTAGTATGACATTTTCATTTCTATTGTTATTTCCTTTTAGCCTGTGGGAATAGAGCGCCCTCCATTAAGGTCACATGGCTTTTTTTCCTTGGCGACAGACTCCTTTTAACTCTTTGGGTGCCCCTCGTTGACGGGAATAGACGTCCAATTCATTTAAAATAGTGGGAGGCGTAAAATTAGTGCAAATGGGCTAAGAAAAACAAATAAACAAACATGGGTTCATTTGTAAACTGACAGTTTTGAAGCGATCGATCCGCGCGAGCTAAAGAGGACTTTTAGCGCAGGCAATATGCCAGCCAGCAAAAATAAATAAATAAATAAAAAGGTGTCCTGGATGACCTTAATCTCGCGCTGAGCCCGAGGGCGCCTCAACCTCACGCCACTACGACCTAAAACACCGCCGTGTAAATATAACCAATTGGCTAGCGTAAAGAAAAAGGGAAGTATAAAGACAAAATGTGGATGGAATTACTTTGAATTGGGGGTCTTAGTATTCGGCAAAAAGGCAGAGAACGTTCATTTTTGGACCAGATTGGACAACTACAAAGCTATTTACTTAAAAAATAATGCTTTTCACATAGGAGAATTGTTTGAACCTTATTTTATGACTTGTATATTTCAATTATTGACTCAAAGATTCATATAACAAGTAGATTTGTTTTTAAAGGTCTTGCCACTGTATTTTAAGGTTTATTTTTAAGGAATATCATTTTTTTATCATTCAAATTTACAAGAAACGCTGCTTTTTGTAGGAGGACGACGCAATTATTAAAATATCAGTACAGATAAACATTAAAAAAAAATGTTAGACAGCCCATAAACTATAGCTATTTTATTCTGATGTCAACAATAACATCCTTATCATTTGCGTGAGTGTCGAGGTTAGGGGCATTAAAATACTGATATTAATCGGAGTTGATTGAACTGCCTTTTAACCGATCAATCATAACGCTTTCCATTTGGTTGCGTAATTCCATTTAGTTGTGTAAACAAGAGGTAGCGATACAACATGTGTCCACCAGGTGGCGGTGTACATTGAAGTTTAAACTCCACTACAGCCAAAAGAGTGCCATGTCAGGGGAATATTAGCAATATGTATATAATATGGAGATAAATGGTTTACAAGAAGTATAGTATTAAGTGCCGCGTAGTTAGATATGTACCTTACTGTGTGCAAATGTTGATTAAACGGTTAAAGGAGTTGAATAAATGTAGATTTAGCCGAGTGCTTTGTGTTGTTTCCTCCCCCGAGCTCCTGATTAGGTCCTCTACCTGAATAATGTGCATCTGAAAGAGGACGCCTCATCACCATCGTGATCTCATCAGGCTAACAATAAAAGGCCGTTAATCAGCAGCCGTCTGAAAAGGCGGCACGGGGACGACCCGGGTGGAAAGGAGCCACTCCAGAGGAGTCGAGCGGCCCCTAAAAGGCGCCGAGAACAAACACACGGGACTAATCTGGCGGAATACGCAAAGACGCCGACGAGCGCCAAGAGGCGGCAGGACGGCGGCGTTCGAGTGAAGGCGACCGCGTCGGGTGGGACCGGTCGCGGGCCGACGGGGGGCAGGGTTGGGGGGGACGGAGCTCGAGTCCGCCGGGAGAGCGATTCGGTGAGCTGGAAATTGCTCGGATTATGTGCGTGAGGAACTGGGATTTGGTCCAATAAGAAGACAAACATTTGGGAGCCGAGTCTACCTGGATCGCTTGTTGGTAGGTACGAGAGGGAAAGGGTTCACGAATGGCGTTACGGGGATTGAATGGGTATCTGTTCGGGATTCAGATGTCATTGGGGCATGATTTAGAAGCATATTTTTAAATTATGGGGCTAAATACCATGTTTAAACTACGGCATATTGTCGATTTTGCTCAATATTTAATGGATTATAGCAACTAGAATGTATTTTACATGAATAAAATAGTTGGTCAACCAGTGATCAATTGAGCTGTTTTAGTTTCCATTTGATTTTGGGTTTTTTCTACAAGATTTCAATAGCGTCAATATACTAAATTAATAACATACGACTGTGTATATATGTACTTTTTTTTGCATTATACTTATGGATCATTTTGCTACTTGTGATCTTACCTCATTAACTGGCCGAGAAAGTGATCTTGTTTCATGACCATTGACGGCGAGATGTCCAATCCATTTTGACTGGGAGATGCTTCTGGGTATCGAATCTAAAATGAAAGGATAGGTGTCCTTAATTTCTTCAAAGTTTAAGTATCATGAACACAAAATATAGTTGCAGTATGTTCTAATATCCTTCTCTTAATGATAGCTTTTATTTTGTCCAATGAACAAAGACATTCTTTCAAGTCTAGTTTTCCATTTTGGATTCTGATTCTGGAGTCTCTGGGCAGATTTAGTACAGTTTGTCCGTCCCTGCCTGCGCCTGATGACTGCCCAGCGACCAGTTTATTCTGCCTTTCGCCCCGAGTCTGCTGGGATAGGCTCCGAGTCTGCTGGGATAGGCTCAAGCACCCCACGTAAACGGGCGGACGCTCCAAAAATACTTGAATGGAGCCTAATGCCACCCGAGACAAAACGCTGACTAAACGTGGTTTCTTGCGATAGCGGAGAGGCCCGGCTAAGCTTTGACCTTTGACCTGACCTCTGACTTCAGCCTCGCAGACAAGTGACTAGCCGTGTTTTGCGTCCACAGCATCTCACCTGCCGGAAAGCCATGGCGTCGACGGGCCCCCCCAGGGGGTGCGGCCCCGGCATCGGCTCCGTCTACTACAACCTGTGCGACCTGACGGTGGCGTGGGGCGTGGCGGTGGAAACGGCGGCGGCCGCCGGCGTCCTGACCTCTTTTGTCCTCTTCGTGGTCCTCATGGCCTTCCTCCCCTTGGTGACGGACAGGGCCAGGAAAGGCACGGTGGGCCTGCAGGGCGGCGTCCTGGTCTTCACCCTGGGACTCTTCGGACTGGCCTTCGCCTTCGTGGTGGGCCCCTACTCGGCCAGCTGCGCGGCACGCCGCTTCCTCTTCGGCGTCCTCTTCGCCGGCTGCCTGGCATGCATGCTGGCGCACGGGCTGTGGCTGGCGCTCCCAGGGCGGTGGGCCCTCGGGAGCTGGGCGCCGTGCCTGGGAGCGCTCGCCCTCTGGTCGGTGGAGCTCATCATCAACGCCGAGTGGCTCCTCATCACCGTCGTCCGGCATCCGCCCGCCGGGGCGTCGGAGCCGGCCTGCCGTACGGCCAACGTGGACTTCGTCATGGCCTTGATCTACGTCATGGTCCTGCTGCTCGCCGTCGTGGTGGCGGCGGCCTGCTCGCTGACGCGGCCGCGCCGGGACGGCGCCTTCATCCTGGGGGCGGGCCTCCTGACCTCGGCCATCTGGGCGGCTTGGATGGGAATGTACCTGGCCGGGAACCGGGCGTTGGGCGACGCCGGCTGGGACGATCCCACGCTGGCCGTGGCCGTGGTGTCCAACGGCTGGGTGTTCCTCCTGCTCTACGCCGTGCCGGAGATCTGTCTGCTGACCCGGCGGGATCCGGACGTGGAGCCGCCCCACCACGCCGACCACATCTACCCGTCCAGGAGTTTGGTCCACGACGACCATCGCAAAGAGCCGGGCCCGCCCCATCAGACTCTGTACATGGAAAATAAAGCCTTCACCATGGAGGAACCGCAAGCAGGTAACGGACGTTTGGTAGCCCAGGGGTATCGAGGGGTCACGTGGGCCGAACCAGGTTATTTTGGGGCCAAAAAGTTTGCTTGTACTTGCCGCCATTGACGGCGTTAGAAGTCCTACCCATGCGAATGACCGTTCAAAATGGATTGGACATCTAGTGCCGTCAATAGCAGGCAATAAGTTATAAGTTGTTTTTTTCCATTTCCATTTCAGGGTCACTTTTAGTAAATTTTTGATCATTTCCTACTGTTTTTCTGGGATGTTGCTTGTTTGTTTGTCGATTCCTTTCAATTTTGGGGCATTTCCGGGTTACTTTCTGTTTGTTTTGGGGCATTTGAAGGTTTCGTATTAATTCATTGGTTACCTTGAAGGTGCTGTTTTGAGTGGGTGACTTCCTGTAGAATTTGGGTCACCGTCCCTAGAGTTGATTATTTTATTTATTTATTTATTCATATTTTTTGTGTCTGGCGGTCCCAACGGGATCCTGCTTGTTCGGATAAGAAGATTATGGCTTGAATGTTAATGAGTACGTTGACATTTGCGGGAGTGCTAATATACACAGAGACCATTTCCAAAAACTCAGGCAAAATGCGATATCCATAAAAACGGCCTTTCATCTTGATATTTGATGAAATTAGATTTTTTTAGGGGGAGATATATTTTGATCACGTCAATGAAGCCAATCGTAATGACCAAAAAATTGACAAAAAACATGTGACAAGTCTAATTCTTCTCCCAATCAGCGGCGTCCAAGCCGGTGTCGCCCTACGGCGCTTATAACGGTCAACTGCGAAGTTGCGTCTACCAGCCTACGGAAATTGCCCTGATTGCCAAAGGTCTGACCAAGGTGAGTGATTAATTTATTTATTTTTCTTAAAGGGAAGTGAGTTTAACCCGCCTATTGTCTTTGAACAGATGGACCAGGACACCATGATGCGTCGGGCCTCAACATGCTCCTTGAACGCAAGCGCGTGCAACAGCAGCTCAACGGATTGGTCGGCGCCGCCCTATCTGCCGCCATAGCGACCGTGATGCTTACCGGCGCTTTAGATTTGCCAGCTTTCCTGGTTTGATGTGTCTTATTTTTTTCCAGCTTTAAAGTGATAACTTTTTTTAACGGTCGTTAATAGTGTGAATCGCTGCAATCATCAGGTTAGGATTTTTCTGTTACGTAATGTACAAAAGGGATTCCAAAAAAAAGGCTACATAAATTGTGAAGGAAAAATGAAATGTGATGTTGTGGGAATGGCATATTTCAATATTCTATTCAAATTAGAACGTCAATGGGAGAACTAAAATTGAAAGTGCATTTGTTTTTTATCCACAATTTATGGCATCCAAACTTTTTGGAATCCGGTTTGAACTTGCTGTGAGGGAAAAGGAATTTGTTTGTAGGATTAGCGTTTTAATCTCCTTGTTATTGAACGCCACAGTTTGTCGTGCCTTAAAATAAAAAAAATATTAAAAAAATATAAAAAAATAATACAAAGCCATATCCACATAACAGAACTCTAGCTAAGGTCAAAGGGCAAAATATGTTCGGCACGATTTGGTTGCTCATTTGCATACGTTTTTCACCCATTTGAACCCTGGCAACGGAAAGCACATGACCCGGTCGTTAATCCACGTAATCTCCCCCGCTAATGAGAACGGCGACAGGTGCATTATTGTTTTTGTTGAATGCGCTTTCATAAAGGACAATGAGATTCGCTTGAATGGCCGCTGTTACACAACGGGCTGAGTGGGGCGAGAAAATAGCACATCTGGTAAAAAGTCAAGAAAATCACAACCAAGATAACTTTTTATAAGATTGGATTAAAATAATAATAATAAATATATTTATAAATTCTAGTTTCCACACGGATTTGAAATGATGGACAGACACTGCTTACGTGACGAGTGCCATCCAACGATGAAAAACGAGACGGTATTTAAGCTTCTTGTGCAGGACATGTAATCCCAAAAATATATACAATAATAATAAAAAATATATATTAAAATAAGATACATCAGCGCTATGCTAATAAAAAAAGTGGAATACTTAATATGAAGCCGAGCTATTTGCACTTGCACTTCTTTTGAAGGTTTAACCTTAATTTAGCCACAAACAAGCCCTTTGTCGTAACCATTGAACTCTACCGCAAAACGAGCAAACACGGGCCAGATCATATTCTGTCATTTGCGGTTTTGTCAATATATAACGCTCATAAGAGGCGCGCCTTTTGCCGTTTGTTTGATCGTCAAAACCTTCCCCTCTGCCTGCGCTTGCCGTCGCCACGGTAACAAGAAAACAGCTGCTCAAGGGGACTCGAGCGAGGCCATTAAATTGGCGGAACGCACACGTGCGCACGACGGCTCGAGTGCGGGTCAAGTTTTAAAGCTTAAGAATACGCGACCGGCGTCCTCGACTTTTGTTAGCTGCAATTTCACTAATTTCCCCGCAAAAGTGCTGATCTCCATTTTTTTTTGCATCGCCAGGGGAGCTTCCAAAGCAAAAATCATTCAAATTCATCTGTATTTTGAGGAAACTACATTAAAATAGATAAAATATATATTTTTTCAAATACATTTAACGAGAACGTGCAAGACGTGAAGTCACTGGCTGACATTGATGGCGATCGAAGAACAATTGTTGCTCTAAAAATGCATTTTTTTTACATTGACTACACACTTCGCAGTATAGTACACAATCCCTTCATCCTAAGGCTAAAACAATTCATCAAATTCTTCCAAACACTGCGCTAAGGCTAAAACAGGACTAGTACATGCTTAATATTAGAGAAAATTTAAGTCATGTATTTTATTCACTTCGGTAATTGATTAACACAATGCAAATAAAATACACTCTTGTAGTATTTTACATATACATTTTTTAACTTGATAATTAATGAATAATAATGTCATTTTAACAATGTCAAATCTATATAATCCCAATATAAAATTAAAGAGTGACAGTTTGACTTGTACCAAATAAATCAAATTTTCATTAATTCCTGTTGAATTGTGAAAACAAAACGATATGAGTTCATAAGGTATAAGACAAGAGGTCCTTCCATCACAAAAAATACATATTTTATTAATCTTTACAGTGTAAAAACGCCTGTGGACACACGGGATCGATTGGTAAGAATGTGGTTCGCAACCTAAACGGACAGAGGATCAAATCCCACGCTGTTTTTTTCCCCCCTCTCAGACTTGCAGTAAAATAAAATGCACTACTTTTGTTCGAAAATCGCCACCTGGCGGCGTATGACTGTCACTGCCAGGCAAACACCATTTACTAATGTATCAAAAAACTTCCTGTTTGGAAGAGGCCGTGATTCTTTTTCCGAGACGACTTCTACACGGTAATTTCCGACTCAGCTTTACCTGAAGTTCACGTGGTGGCACCCCCATCACTGGGGGGCCTTGCGCCGGGCCTTCCTGGCTTCCTCCTGCCGCTGCTGTCTCTGTAGCTTAAGATGGCGGTAGGCCAGCACCGCCCGCTGCCGTTCCTCCTCCATGATCCTCAGCCTGGCCATGGAAGGCTTGGCCGTGGAAGCGGCGTTCCCCAGAAGCGAGTTGAGGAGGAGATCCTTGTAGGCCTTTGGAGAGTTAAGAGCGGAATGGTTAAGACTTGACGGGCGGAAATGATTCGGGGAGCTTTGGGGTCACCTGGGGTTTCGTGGTCGCCTTCTTGGGTTTGCTGGTGAGTGAAGGTGGCTCCATTGAAACCTCGCCAAAGGGAATATCATCTAGTGGAAAAAGTAAACTGGTTTAAGAGGCCGAGTTAGACTTCTGGGCTAGAATTATTAGTATAACCAGTGTTGTCTATTGCCGTCGTGAAATGGTCAATAATTGGCGTTATAATGGGGAATTTGCACCCCCTAGTGGCGATATTAAGGACTTTCATGGGTATTTTTTCCAAATACATGATACTATATTAATTTTTGGGGCAATTATACGATATTTCTGATATTTTAAACCCTTTAGAGAACACAGTGGACAGTTTGGCAAAGGTTAAAAACCTTTGACAATTTAGAGACTATTTTTGTCATTCATTTTTTTAAATAGATGAGCAATTATCGTCATTATATTTTAATTATTAATCTTTATTCTATTTTTTATCATTATAAATACCTTAACAAATCAATACAATGTTAGTAAACATGTATTAATTACATTAAAATAATAAAAATAAAAACATAATGCACAGTAGTTATTTTTAAATTATAAATACATAAATAGGTTTATACTCTTTTAGGTCCTTAGTGTCATCATCAAGTCACCTATAAACATTTCCTTCTCTCTGAGGTCTTCCTGCCGGTTCAACTTTTTCAGCTGTCGCTTCTGTAATCTTTGTTTGTCATGTCTGTAAAAAAAAAACAGAAAGAAGATGATGAATGACACAGACATTTTTGGATGTCACATCGCTAGTTAAGGCACAAACTGTATTAACGCCATTCAAAGTCGGCATTTGCTTACTCTTTCTTACTCCCAGACTTTCCCTGCAGAGCAGGCTTCTCTTGTTGGTCTTCTTTCAACTCAGGTTTCCTTTCGAGCTGATTGTTGGTGAGGAAGACGACGTGTTTGGATTCCATTTCCATGCGCTGCAAGAATTGTTTCTCGCTCTCCTTCTTTCCTTGCTTAAAATGTGGGACGGCTATGTCGCCGACTTGGGATTTCTCTGGTTTTCTATGGTGGAGGGTGCCTGAGGGGGTCAAAATAAGAGGTTTCACTGCCAAAGACGGTGATAGACGTCCAATTTCTGACTGAAAAATATTCGTTGTGCCACCTATGGCCCTGAATGAGTTAGGGAGTTTTAAGTTTTACTTACCATGATTCTTAACGTTCCAGGAGCCACTTTTCATCATCTCCTTGCTTTTCATGATCTCCTGTAGCCTATACGGGATATGCTCAAGGTGGTCTTCTTTTTTGCCGTCTTTTTTGGTTTTCCCATTTAGCTTCTGCTTCTTCGCACTAACGTTTGGGGAAAGAAATGTTTTAATAAGCGCCTTGTTCGTTGTCAGCGCTACATGACTCACATTTGCCACTGAATTGCAGAAAAACTAGCGTCGCATGCTCAAAGTGCATGTGCTAAAGCTAACAGATGTATTTAGCAAAATAAACACGTTACCTCGGCTGTTTTCCGGGTTTGTCAGCCAGCTCCGCCGAGTCCTTTTTACGCTTCATTTTCTTTCCCATGTGAAAGCACGTTGTTTTGAGAAACAATATAGAACAGGACAACTAACAATAATAAGTGCACGTGGAAGTCCGCTTCTTTTCGGGTACTCTTTGAACTGTGACGTCAGAGTAGGAGATACGTAAGAATTATTAATTTTAATTAGACTCGCATCAAGTCGTCACATATCATTAGATATGTATTAAATTTGAAAGTTTGATCATTTTTATTTAGAAAATGTCGAGGAAAATAAATACGTAATCCCCGAACCAAACTGAGTAAAACGTTATTCTTTTTATGACCACTAGGTAACGACAGGAGTAGCAAAAACATTGGTATACAATAGATAAAGTGAAGTTGAATATACTGTACAATTAGTGCAAACAGCTATTATAGAAACTCAATTAAATCATTTCATCTAATATAATTTATACTGGTATAAGTTATATACAATACTATATGTTTTCCCTGCTGGAGAATATAGAAATTATTCATGGATGTATTTTAAAATTGCTACCAGGTTAATCTGGATTCCCATATAGAAACCGAGTCATGAAATGAAAACACAAAAAAAAACACTCATTTTCATTTGCAATATCCTAAATAGCCTCCAATGTTTTGAAGTCTAGGGAATGAAAAATTGCTGTGACGCAAAGTAAGAAAAATGTTTCACTGATTCACAGTGAAAAAAAATTCCAAGGTCACCAAATCAAAAGCTCCATTCAGACGTCTTAGTTATTCACTTTTTTATTGGTGATTTTAATACTATGACGTTTTACCACTTGGACTTACCATAACACTGGCTTTAACCAGACTTCATTAGCTCAGCGGTCAGCACGCTCGACATTATGGTAGTTACCACTATGAAACCGGTTACCTATAGATAACAGTATGAAAAATGTACAACCTAAAAACAACAGACGGTAAAATTAGCTATTATGGAAGCACTATACAATTTTTCCATTTAAAAAAAGCATTCTAGCAAACACAGTTATTGATATTTAACCTTTTTTATTTGTATTTTTAATAAGTTCAATCTTTTGCTGCAGGATACATTCTAGTTATCTTTCCACGTTCCCCATGAATAGAGTCCTTTATGGCTGCGACCCTTCCCAGTTCAGACGTATTGGACGTCTCGCACCGCCAACGTTAGCCAATGTCTTCAATTTCAACACGCGATTCCAATCCACACGCCGCTACGTGCAAACCTTGCGTCAGCGAATCCTCTGTCGGAGTCCCGTGGCGGCGAAGACGGTCAGGATCTGCACTACCAGTAGTACCATAAGCACGGTCCCGATGGAGACCTCGTGCTGCTCCAACCAGCGCGAGATGTGGCCCAAGCACCCCCCGAGGAAGATGACGCTCTGGGCGCTGAACTCGTCCAGCGTTTGGGCGCCCAGGCCGCACTGGGAGTTCCACAGGGTGCCGTTCTCCAGCGGGTCGACGCAGCACGTCGCCGGCACGCCGCAGGCCAGAACCCCCGGAGCCGAGCAGTTGTAGTATCTGCACAATAAGGGTTCGAGCAATTATTGTTATAATATTTTGTGTGCAAATCATACGCTTTGACTTCATAATTCTCGCTCCTAAAATTTACTTAATGCTTATATCTAAAACAAATGAATACATTTTAAAAATCCATAGTCCTCATTTCAGAGATCTGGGTATGCAGAAAATAATGATTTATTTATTTATTTAAAGAAATACAGGAATGAATATATTTTTGTTGCTGTTGTTTTTTCCAGAAAATGTCAAATAAATAAAATAATTAAAACTGAAATGGAATTTAAATAAAAAAATTATGCCATCCCCAATGAGAAAGATAAATTATATTAAATATTGACCTTTGACCCCATAAGCTATGAAGTAGCATTTTTAATACAAAAAAGGGGGATTATTTGTTGTTATTTGTTATGGAAAACTAAAAAACACTAGTTTCATAAGATAATATTTACTATTTATTTACCTTTTTATTAAAAAACATCAACAAGTAAAGCTAAATACTGCAAAATATGGAAGGAATCAACCCATATTTATCATTCTTCCTTTTTATATGTTCTGTTATGTAAAAATAGATTAACTGGAACATTTAAAAACAGAACATTTGCTATTTACAGGCCAAATTTTTTTTTTGCCCAACAAAAAAATCCAATTAACCTATCGTCAACTATCAAAATAGTCGTTGATTAATTCAACAATCAATGAGTTGATTAATTACAGGGCCCTAGTTGACAGAAATAGTGACACTGGTACTTTGACTCCGCCTCCTTCCACGCAAAACTTACATGTTGACCTCCCAGTCCCGATAAGTATCCGCCCCACAGCACTGCATGTTGGACTGGATCTCATCGGTGATGAACCTCAGGTCCAAGTCGTCCTGGTAGCGGACCATGGCGGTCAACATGGCCGACCGCAGCGCGTTCCCGATCTGCCCTTGCATATTGTACGCCAAGACCACGGCCAAAATCTGGACCACCACGAGCGCCAGCAGGATTCCCGAGAACATCTTCAGCAGGAAGGAATTCTCCCGCAAGGCGCCCACGCAACCCGTCAGGCACAGGGTGGCCAGCAGTAGGCCCAGGGCGGCCAACGCCAACATGGGGTCGGTGCCGATGCTTCCGATTTTCTCCCGAGCGAAGGACTCTTTGCTGACCAGGCCCCAGAAGCCCAAGGCCAGGAGAAGCAGGCCCAGGACGGAGAAGGTCAGGTTGCTGAGAACCAGGATGTACTTGAGGAAGTAACCCGTAAAAGAGGAACCGCGGCCTGATCGCGTCGTTTTCAGTCCGGGACGGCGTTCCACGCTTGCGTCCACTCGATGGAGCTCGGTGGTCCCGTCCAGTTCCGCGTCCCCCTGACGTCATGCAGAATAAAAGAATATTCATGTTTCGTCGTAGTGTACTTTTCTATAGAGGAGCTAAGCTAGCTAAGCTAGCTGGTCAGACGCTCGAAATTGCCCCTAGCTATGATTGGTTGTTCTTTTTCTCCTTGTCCTCTGCGATTGGCTGGCCACCGATTCATGGTGCCCGTAGTTGGCTGGGATAGGCTCCAGCACCCCCCGCGACCCTAGTGAGGATAACCATTTCAGAAAATGAATAAATAAAAAAATGGAATATCGTATGTTTTTTTTCTTCCTTTTATTGATTAAATTAATAAACAGTAGAATTTAGGGTGGCCCGGTGGTTGAGTGGTTAGTGCGTCGGCCTCACAGTGGGGGTCATGGGTTCAAATCCAGGTCGGTCCACCTGTGTGGAGTTTGCATGTTTTGTGTGGGTTTTCTCCGTGTACTCCGGTTTCCTCCCACATTCCATAAAGATGCATGGTAGGCTGATTGGACAGTTTCAATTGCTCCTAGCTATGATTGGTTGTTGTCTCTTCGTGCCCTGCCTCTAATCCGAAGTCAGCTGGAATAGGCTCCAGCACCCCCGTGAGGATAGTGGTTCAGAAAATGAAATGAAAAAACAGTAGCATTTACTCCCTTTTGTTATTATTAAAAACATCAATATAAAAAATGGAAAAGATTGAACTTTTTGGATGTTGATAATTTCTGTATTTTACAGTTTTCAAAACAGAAAGAAAACTAAATCCGAAAACATTTGCTCCTGAAAGGCTTCAAAAAAGATTGGACAATTTTGAGCTCAACGTTTCTAAACAAGGACTCGACTATCAACGCGGTTGTCGATTCAATCGATAATCGATCGTTTCATCGCTGCCGACCCTCAACGTCTGAACCGTAAACGGCAAACACTCCAAGTTTCCCCAAGACCAAAATTCCCGTGACCTTTTACCTTTGGTATAAGAGGGCTTGTCTCATTAGGTCTGCCATTGTTCCCCTTCCAAGGCCAAAGCCGAGCCAGAATTCCGCCCGCCAAATATCTCCTCATTTTGTGCGACAATCCTCCACGGCTGTTTTTTTCTTCTGCCGGTCCGAAAGAAAGAAGCGAGGCGTGCACGGAATGAGTTGCGGCGGAACACGTGAGGCCCGGCGCTGTCGTCATGCTTCGTTGGCTGCCCAGATTTCTTCATCATGTGAGAGTCACAGTGGGGGGATTAGACACTTTTACACAGAGTGTTTGTGTTTCATTAACAGCAGAACATCTGACTTTGAACAGAGGTTGGACACCAATTAGCCTGTTATTCTTCATAATAAAGGTGAACTTGAACAAATTATTTCTGGAATTCTGAGTAGCAGAGGCTAATAAAAACTCTCGAGGCCCCCACACGACCACTTATGTACAAACACTAGAATATTTTATGTTATTTATGTTTATCAAATGTGCACTTAAATTGAAATGTAGGTCTTCTATCATATAGTATCATTTTAGCAACAAAAAAGAGTATATTGTGAGTTAAAGGCGCAAAAAGCCTGTATTATTATTATTTTTTAAAGTTGTTGACTTTGAGTGTTCTAAGTAATAATACGCCAAAGTTGTCTGTGTGCTCAATGTAAAAACTTCCATTTTTTAGAGAGCAAAACAAACAAGTTAGGAAATAAGTTGCATTCTGAATTGTACTTGCAAAGTATTGCACTCCTACAAATCATATATTTATCCCAAAGTATTTTGCAACGGCGTTTTGCGTCACGACAACACCACAATTTGCCAGCTATGCCACCCGGGACGCGCTGACTTCCGCATGGCCCACGAAAACAAATCCCACGAGAACACCACCCGCAAGCAGGATTCCTCCAGCAAAAAGCTGCGCCAGCCAGCTCTCCTCTCACTCAAAAAGCCACCCGTACAGCCACACGACTCTCCGAAGCCAAAATAAAAGCAATTTCCCCACGTGCTCCCGGCTACTCTTTTATTTTGAAAAGCTTAACCAATGGAGTCGCGGAGCAGCGCTAACTTGACACTGGCGCAGGACGTTCCGCTGCCAAGCAAACCAGCCGCGGTGGTCATTTTTTAATTACATTGTTGTTATTTTTTAAATGAACACAGTCCGGGCGCGTTATTACGGGGGAAAATAAGAGGGAAACGACTTTAATTCGGGGGGGATTTCTTTACAATGAGATGCGCTTGCTGTTCAGGAGATCACATTGACGACCAGGTGCGCCGTAAAACGTGAGGGAAGCGACGAGGGGGGAGAAGGACTCCGGTGAACCATACAGATGTGCCGACGCCAATATGAGCGTCCACGTCTACTTCCACATCTCTAAGGGAGAAAATCCTTCCTCGCATCCCCCCCAAAGAAGCTGGAACCCCAATCCGGTTCATTTTTTATTTTAACCACCATTCTGGACATTTTTCGAAAGAATATTTAGCATCTCCGCGGGGGGAGGATGCTCTTTGCCCTGCACGTGACTGTCATGTCGTCAGCATTTTTCAACCCCAGTTTTGCCTTCAGCTCCCACTTTGACACAGGTAAGACCACAAACGTCACCGTTTCGTTCGAGCGTCACCGTGGGGTAGTGGGTCGCACTTTAGTCTTGTAGTTCGAAGATCGGGGTTCGATGCCTGACCCGGGTTCAATGGGACTATTTTTGGTCAAGACGTGGGTGGACGTCAAATTTTGGTAAAAGACAACATTTAGGCGTACTTTTTCTAATCCTACTTTATGCATTTTGTCGATATCGGATGGAGACTCGGTATCGGGATATTCTCAAAATCGGGTGACTCGGACTCGTACGCCCCAAAAATATGTGATGGGAGAGAATAAATAAATAAATAATTACATAAATAAATAATCGGGGCTGATAAACTATGTGCATGAACTCATAGGCTGTGACAAGCATTCATTTTTTTTTAACTGGGAGGGCTGGCAGAGATAATTAATGGTTACACTGTTACAGTATGGACGCACAAAGGCCTGGGGTTGAACTACACAGACAGGGGTTGATGACAATCACAACACCTGGGAATGAGAGCTAGAAAAAAACACAGCAGGTGGCACTCATGCGCAATCACGGCGACAGGACACACGAGGAAAAAAAACAGCCAATCACTAAACAGCAACATTACATGACAGCAATGAGTAGTGCTCACTTTCACAAATGTTGACGCTCTTTATTAGTGTACATTTGTATTATTTCAGGAAGATATAATACCAATAATATAAATATGCAGTACAAAAAAGAATAAAAAAACAACCCCCCCCAAAAAAACAGTTGGAAAGTAGTACATTGGTGATTGACGATTTTTGTGGTTCATAAATCTGGATGTAAAATTGACTTTAATTATATTATTTGTCACAGTGAAGCTATGTACAAGGTGCTATCTAAATAAAGCATACTTATGCTACTAACGCATGAGAAAAGATGTGTAAAAGGAATGACTTTTCCCGCACGAGTCGATTTTGACACTCAATATTTAATATTCAATTCAATATTTGAATCAGTGTCACTGCCGATTCAAATTTTAGATCGGCTCACACACGGAAAAATGAATAAGCAGTACTTTAAGCTAAAGCTACACCGCTAACGTTGGCGAAATCTTCGTATTCCGGACAGGAACAAAAAGACAGTATCCACTTTAGATTAGATTAGATAACTTTATTCATCCCATATTCGGGAAATTTCATTTGTCACAGTAGCCAGAGGGTGAGAATACAGATATAGGAAAATACATTTTAGACATAAATAAATAGGTAATAAATAAATAAATGTGTGTTGCATGAAATATATACATATATACACATATACATATATACACATTATATATATACACATACATACATGTATATATACATACATATATACATACATACATATATATACATACATACATATATCTACATATATGTATGTATGTATATATATATATGTATGTATACATATATATATATATATATACATATACGTATATACATATACACATATACACACATATATATATATATATATATATATATATATATATATATATATATACACATATATATATACACACACATATATATATATACACACACATATATATATACACATATATATACACACATATACATATATATATATATATATATATATATATATATATATACATACATACATACATACATACATACATACATACATACACACACATGTATACATACGGATACCCCAATTTTTTTCCATTATCTTCCCAGCCATTTTATTCTGTTGATACCCACGATGTATTTCTCTGCCTCATAACAATGTGTGCCTTACCTGTGCACATTGAAGAAAGAAAAAAAACCCCACAATGACACCGCATGTGCTTACATAAGCTGTCATCCGTCCCAGAGTCAGCACCTGCCTGCCGCTGTTTCAGAACCAGGGAGAGCTCCCGGGGTTGGGAACTCGAAGGGGGTGGGGGGAGGGCGGGGGTCATGACAAAATGCCGTTGAAACGTGAACAGCGAGTCTTGACTGTTTGATTATTTATGTCCGCATGTACAAAAACAACAAGCACTATGTTACGTAAGCCCTCCTCTGGGGGAGCGAGTCGCCCATGAAAAACGGTAAGCAGGGTGACGATTTTGATTTTCAAGGCTGTGTCATGTTTTTCTTTTTTTTTTTTTTTTTTTAAAGCTAGTGCTTTATTTCCAGCATTTGACAGGGAGCCAGCCCCCCGTGCCGAAATGAATTGGACCTCTATCATCCTTAATGGCAGCCAATGTGTTCATACATTTTGACATTTAATCATTTTTTACATGTATTTTTGGTGACCTGAGTCTGAACCGTCTTTTTCACAAAAAAAGTACAGTAATACCTTGAGAGACAAGATTAAATCAAAAAAAAAATTGTATGTTGGGGCACTCGTATGTCAAGGCATTACCGTAATAGCATTTTAAGTTGACCCTTGCAATTTTAGACTTTTTGTGAAAGTTTGGACACCCCTGACTTCAGTCAATCAATTAAAAATCGATTCATCGACAACCTAAATATCGGTAGCTGCAGCCCTAAGTATTTAGGTTAATCCATTTTTAGTGGGATAACAAACATTTAATGTATTGGAGAATAACATTAGACGTTTTCTAGCCATTGAACTTGTTCTCTGAAAAAAATGTCGTTTAAAAAAAGGCACGCAGGGTACTCGATTGGATAAAATCTAGTCAAAATAGTCAACCAAAACAACTCCTGCCCCAATCCCCCCGCCAAAAAAAGTCCTCCAGAAATAAAACTATTGCCAACTTTGATCTGGGCCCAAAAGAGCTAATGAAAGGCTTCGCTAACGTTGAGTAGCATCGTTGCTGGAAATGAGACAGATGGAGGGGATTGTTTTGCCCCCGCAGCACTGCCCTCCGAGGCAAGGCACGTTCAGGGACGCTTTTTCTGCTTCGTCAGCGCCCTTTCCGTATTTCTGTATTTTCTTGTCATCCTTGCGTTGATCCCAGCAAACAACGAGGCAGCCTCATCTTTATTTTTAGGTGACGTTGCTTCACTGGAGGCACATTGAGGCTGCTCATGCCTCACCATTTTTCTAAAAAATTACAATTACCATATTCCACTGACTATAAGTCACACTTTTTTTGTGGTACTTTTTTGCTTATACTTCAGTGCGACTTATGTCTTTTTTTCCACCCTCTTACCGCAAACAGCTTGTTATGTAATGTTTTCTAGTTTTTAAGTTATCCCAAAAAGCCAATGTTAAATTAACAGGTGCCTATTTTGTCTGCTGTACTGTATTTTACAATTACTTTAATGTATAATGTCCTTCCTTGGTTTCTGATCATTTAAAAAATTGCGTACCAAAAAAAAAATCAACTTTAACTTGGGTTAGTTCTTTATTATTATTTATTTAACATGAACTTTTCTGCATTATGAAGTCATTGAACGGAGATTTGCAAGTGAATTATTAAAGGAAGAATCCAAAAATGACGACGACTTAATCAAAACAAAGAGAAGAACTAAAAAAGTACTTAAAAGGAGCCTTCTCTCAGTACTATTAATAGTATTCTAGAGAAAAAAATAGCTGTCCTGTCATAAAAGGCATCATATCGCAATCTATTTGTTGTTTGGGGAATGCATACTATTATTATTATTATTATTATTTTAAATGTATTGTTTTCCTCCCAAAAAGTGGATGAAAAAATAACATTGTTTGGAATTGGCAAAAATGGGCTGGCAAATTTTGCACCCTGCACTCCCAACGTACAAATGCAAGAATGTGAAATCCATCATTTTTTATTGAATAAATACAAACCAATAGGTCTTCTTTCATAGATCTTTTGATCCAAAAAATAAAAATTCCGAGCCAAAAGAAGAGTAGCATCGTCCTAGCGCTCCGCAAAAGCCAATTAAACTAATATCCATTCGGGCTGGGAAGATTGTTACCATGGCAACGTGTTGTGGCTCAGTGCCCACACACACATGCACACACACACACATGCACACACATACACACAGCACAGTGCTACCCTAAATGTGAAGCAGATTTTGCAACCATGCAGTCTTCCATGATATTAGTAATCGATTCATCATATAGTTAGCCTAGCATCCATGTTTTTGGGATGTGGGATGAAACTGGAGTCCCCAGAGAAAACCCAAGAAATCCCAGGTAGAACATGCAAATTCCACACAGTGAGGAATCGACCTGGAATCAAACCCACGATCCCAGAACTGCGAGGCTCGCCCGCGGTGAAATTTTCAATCCCGATGAAATGCTCAAATAGCTTGCGGTGTGTACAAGGTCATTCGTAGCTTATAAACGTTAATCTATGAGACAAAAGAGGACATTAAAAGTGACTTTTGGAATATTCTGGATAACGATGAAGTAAAAAAAATCGGCAATGGTCGCCGCAAGCGTCTCTTAATGAGCCACTAACTCATTGGAAAGCATTATCATTTGGAGCGGAATCGATACGGCGTTATGTATCTCCAGAGGCCTTCCTCCCCGCTAACACGAGACACTGTCAACTGCTCTCGTAATATCCCCAAAAGGCTTCACGGATTCACCAATCTTGCTATTTCCTCGCATATAAGCCGTATTTGTGACAAAACAAAAAATGATAACTGAATCAAGGGTACGGCTTATATGCGCACAAGACTTGCTATAATCTTTTTCCACCGTTAGATGTCGGCAAAGTAAGATTTACTATTTGTTGGTTATTTTCTGTTTTGCAGTCAGAAAACAACCACTACTGGATAAATGAATTCCTTATATTGGACCTAATAATGTGCTTTTTATTTTTACAGTATCTCAGAAATACCACTTGTGATGATTTTTCTTAAGATTTTCCCTTCAAAGTAACACATTTGGACTCCCTTTTAAAACCATGAATATAGAGGTGAAAATTGTGAACCAGGTGGCGGCTTATACGAGGGAAATGGTCAAAATTCAGCGATTTTAAGGCAATTTTAAGGGTGCAACATATACGCGGGGTGGCTTATATGGGAGTATATGTCTCCCGACATGCGTGACCGAAAGGGATAGGCTGATTTGGGCAAGGGTTAATAGTAAAAGTGGTTGGAAAATGAGAAGAATGACCTTGATGTGTCTGTTGTTGACGTTTGTGCAGATGGAGCTCCGCTCAGCGAGCTGTCATGGCCGTCCTCCCTGGCCGTGGTGCTGGTCTCCTTCTCCGGCCTCTTCGCCTTCGTCTTCCTCATGCTGGCCTGCCTCTGCTGCAAGAAGGGCGACGTCGGCTTCAAGGTGAGCTGGACCAATCCATACCCAGAAGAAAAGACCATTTGCTGGGTGAAATTCATGACAGTTCAAGTCCATATGATCCACCTTAGAACACCAGGCTTTAAAAAAAATAGAACATTGAGTGTTATTTTTCTTAAAAAATATTCATGAACAAATGACTCATTTAGAAATGTCAGTACAGTTAAGAAATTTTGGAACTGCATCACGTCCGCAGATAATAAAGTAACAGAGAAAGGTGACTTTGGCGCTCTCTAGTGGGCAGAAATGCAAAGTACTACATAGTGTTGTTGATTGAATTGACATTGCAGTGTGCATTGGAGTCATCATTCAATGAGTATCCCCCGGTCAATCACGGTTTTTACTTTTATAACTAAGTGAATACAGTCATCCCTCGAATATCGCGGTTAATGTTCACATTTTTATGAACTTACATAAAAAAAAAAAAAATAGCAGAAAAAAATGGCAAAGAAGTGAATTCGCGATAAGTGAAGTCGCGACAATCGAGGGAAGACCGTACCTCTAAATGGAAATACGAACATTACCGGGATTTAACGACGGCTGCCAGGCCTCCCAGTTGAAATGGATTGGACCTCCCTCATCGTCACTTTAATCAAGTTAACTATCAGAAGTCATTGGACTTTGTTAAATATTTAATAGCAATCCATGGTCAAAGATTAAATGCAAATGAATTGAATTTAAAGCAAATCCAGTGATTCATTTTGCAAACGACTAGCAGCTACTTTTACAAAAACTCAAATTTGCCTAAAAATAGCGCAAATCTGACAAAATCTCCAATAATAACACATCATTATATCCCAGAAAAAAGCATAAAATGAATATGACCGCCCCACATTTAATTTCCTTAACCCGAGGCCGATGACACTCATTCCCAATGAACGAAAGGAACATAAACAAAGTGGTGTTACTATTCTTTATGGAACTGTCACAGTCGCCATTTTGTGCCAAAAAAGTGCTGACGGGAGAGCGCACAAGAAGCACTTGTGCGCGCTAATGAGCGCCAACGCACAATATAGCGAGCTCACATGACATGACTTATGGTAGGTGGGCATCGGAACGCCCTCTCACAGTGGCGCCATTGTCTCTCGCCGGCGGGGGCGCATGACTAATGCTCCGTGTGTGCGTTGCAGGAGTTGGACAACGCCGATGGCGATGGCGAGGGCGAGGGCGAGGAGTACCAGGCGGAGCTCTCGCCTTCTTCCCACAATGGACCCGAAGTGTACATCCTGCCCCTCACCGAGGTCTCCCTACCCGTCTCCAAGCAGCCTGGTAGATCCAGTAAGAGACCCCCGTGCAGACATAATCACCAAACTCACTGGCGTATATTCTTTATCCTCTCCGAAAAAAAACATCGCCGAATATTTCGCCAGAAGGAGCATTTTTGTTGTCGAATTTTCTTGGGATGTACTTTGAATACAGTTGGGGAATCGAGGGTTCAATCCTGGTAGTTTGCATGTCGTCCCCGTGCCTGCGTGGGTTTTCTCCGGGTACTCCATTTTCCTCCCACATTCCAATAATATGCATGCTAGGCTAATAATATGCTAAACTGTCCCCAAGTATGCGTGGTTGGTTGTCTCAATGGGCCCTGTGATTGGCTGACAACTAATTTATAATGTCCCCTGCTTACTCCCCATTCTCGGCTGGAATAGGCTCCAGCACCCCCGCGACCCTTGTGAGGATAAGTGGCAAGAAAAAATGAATCAATGTGAGATAAGCGCACACTGAAAACAAATCGATCTAACCAGTAAACATTTCTTTTAAAATAGTTTTAATTTTTACTTCGTTTTGTCGCAATGCTAACACAAAAGGGAAATTAAGTAATTTAGTCAAATGATTTACTAAATCAACTTATTGGCTGACATTTACAACGATCAATTCATTGCCGGCCCTCCCAGTTGAAATGGTTTAGGCGCCATATTGACATATTTTCAGTGCAAACACAAAGAGAAATCACAAACATGACAATATTTAGGCGGCAAAATTTCCAACAAATTGTGACATAAAACGTATATTATCCCCGATCTTTATTCACTACATCGTTCTTATCACCAAATTATATGACAGAACAACAGCACAATTTATAATTTTATTAATTGGATGACACAAGGCTATCATTGCAGTTTAATATCGTACAATGTTTCATTGAGTGTTTTAACCGAAACTGAAAGATACCCATTCACACGCTAGTAATTCACTTAAACTTAAAATTGCACATTTGATAATTTAGTCCAACTATAGGTCCATTGTCAACTTGTTCGCTGGAAATTTGTTGAATGCCCGCAAGTGCACTTGTCGTGGGAAGGAATCTAACCCAAACCCCACTCTGCATTCTTTACACAATTCTTGCTGTCTAATTTAATGTCTATGACGTTAGTTAGCATCACACTTGACAGACTTGATTTTCTTCTTCTGCTACTCCCTCGATGCCTTGTCCTCATTTTGTTCGCATATTTTTTTTGCATGTTGCGCACATCAAGAGTTAACGAGGTTCCCTTCGGTACAGAAAATACCAGTGGCGGGCCGTGCATTTCAAACCTACGCCTTCAGCAGTGCTACGTCTGAATCAAAACTCCTCTGAATTTCTGAATCGCTTTATCCTCACTAGGGCTACGGGGGGTGCTGGAGCCTATCCCAGCTGACTTTGGGCCAGAGGCGGGGGACACCCCGAATTGGTGGCCAGCCAATCGCAGGGCACAAGGAGACAAACAACCATTCATGCTCAAACTCATACCTAGGGGCCATTTAGAGTGTCCAATCAGCCTACCATGCATGTCTTTGGAATGTGGGAGTGAACTGGAGTACCCGGAGAAAACCCACGCAGGCCTGGGGAGAACATGCAAACTCCACACTGGTGGTCCGACCTGGATTTGAACCCAGGTCTCCCAAAGCAAGGCCGACGCGCTAACCACTCGTCCACCGGGCCGCCCACAAATGAGTCAATACTTTGAAAATACTTTAGAAATACCCAATTTTTTTCGTAAGAAGTTTGTCAATTTTTCCGTCGCACGGCCAACCGGACCGCTACGACCGTCGTCCCTCCCTCTCTGGGAATGCCGCGAGTAGGACGCGCACATTCCTTATTTGGATGAAATCCCCCCACTCCATAATTTGTCTTCATATTTGAGGAGAAGCGTGGAATTGTTACGGCCGTGACAAGCTCGGCCCGGCGTTCCGTCGCCTCAATGGGCCTTGTGTGCGGGCGCGCAGGGGTACCAGGAGACCGCCGGCCGGCGACCACCACAATGGGGTCCATTTAGGCGGGGCGGACAGCGGCCGGGCAATAAGGCCCGGGCGGGAACGTCTGCCGATTGGCCGACGGGTGGGGGGGCCGTTGTTATCGGGCCCGGACACAGGACGGTCTGTGACCAGGGTGGCGATGCGCGCCGTGACCCAAAATGCGGGCGATAAGGCCCACAGTGCTCTTTTCTGCGTCTCACAGAGATGTTTTTGTCCCCGAGGAATGCCCGGGGGCGGGGTCGCGAAGGGGACGGGGCGTGGCCGGGTGGGGCGGGGCGTTTTTACGTCACTCGCGGACGCTGGTCTTGGAGCCGCCGCCCAGAGCCGGCGCGTCAGATGGCGGCGACGTCGGCGTGACAGCTGGAGAAGCTCCGAAGCGGGATTCGCGCTTGTTCAGCTGCGCCGGGGCTAGCGGGGTCCCGTTTTTCTCACGGGCGCACCATGCCGAGAGGCCCGGGGTTTAGAGAGGGGGCCGCCTCTTCTCACGCTCCCGAGCGGGGCTCGATGCTCGGACACGCTGTCAGTCCGTCGCTGGGAGAATATGAGGATCTGGCGAGGTAAACTTTGGATTTAAATCGCTCTCATTGCGCAATTTCTGTATTTTCTGAACTATAAGTCGCACTCTTCATCGTTTGACTCAGGTTTTTTGTGCTCTTTAGGCGAAAGTTATTTCATCTCATCTCATTTTCTGAACTACTTTAGGGTCGAGGGGGTGCTGGAGCCTATCCCAGTTGACTTCGGGCCAGAGGTGGGGGACACTCTGAATTGGTGGCCAGCCAATCACAGGGCACAAGTAGACAAACAACCATTCGCTCGTATCTAGGGGTAATTTAGAGTGTCCAATCAGCCTAGCATGCATGTTTTTGGAATGAGGGAGGAAACCGGAGTACCCGGAGGAAACCCACGCAGGCCCACAAAGGTGGACATGACCTGGATTTGAACCCAGGACCCCAGAACTGTGAGGCGGACGCCCCTAAAGTTATCTGGATCAATATTAATAGGTTACATGAAGTCGTTGGCGGCACGTTTTGGCTTTTGTTTCATGACAATTCTATTTAGGAATTATTCAATATCCAAATGCATCCAAATCCAGATATTATGGATTCACTTTTTACCTTGAAAAACAAGCGCATAAAATTCGTTTTTAAGAATCCCCAATTTTGGAGTTTATCGGTAGACATTAATGACATTTTTCTCTCTCGTTCCAGTCCAGCTTCTCAAATCGTCAGACCTTGGCCGCCATAGTTTACTCTATCTCAAGGAGATTGGCCACGGCTGGTTCGGAAAGGTAAAACTCACCTTCCCATTGTCCCAAAACAAAGATGCATTTAAGTAGCATTTTTCTTTTCTTTCGTCTCACCAAATCACAACAACAATAGGACTTTCTACTAACTTCCATTTTCTGTGTGCGTGAACCTGCCAGGTGTTGCTGGGGGAGGTCAACTTGGGTCTCAGCACCACCCAGGTGGTGGTCAAAGAACTGAAGGCCAGCGCCAGTGTCCAGGACCAGATGCAATTCCTGGAGGAGGTCCAGCCGTATCGGTCAGTACAAGGGAAAGAATGTTAGAAAATAAAAGAGAAATGGGATTTTTTTTTTTAATTCACCTGACGTGGTGCGCTTGAACGTGGATAAATTGACGCCGAATCCGTTTTCAGGACTTTGCAGCATCCCGCTCTCCTGCAGTGCTTGGCCCAGTGCTCCGAGGTCACTCCTTATCTGCTGGTCATGGAGTTTTGCCCTCTGGTAAGGAACTACTTTCATCTTCTCATCCAATGTCAATTGCCTATAAATATGTTTGCCGTGGACAGGTTTTGCGCTACCATGGAAGGAGCGCCTTTTGACGGCGAGAGTAAAAGAGAATGCTAATAGGTCAAAATGACTGATGTGAAAACTATTGATTTTTTAAAGAAAGGTAGTAGGCTAAAATGTCTATGATATCAAAACTATTTGTTTTTGAGAGACCGGTAATAGGCCAAAGTGATTATAAGATGTAAAAACAATTTATTTTTGACACAATGCTAATAGGTCAAAATGTCTATATGGTGTAAAAAAAAAAAAAAAAGTATTTTTTGTGAATAGCAATAGGCCAAAGTGACTATAGGATGTAAAAACAATTTATTTTTGACACAATGCTAAAAGGCCAAAATGTCTATATGGTGTAAAAACTATTTATTTTTAGAGAATGGCAATAGGGCAAAATGAATGTGATTTAAAAAAGTTTTTTTAAGAATGCTAATAGGCCAAAATGACTATGTTGTGTAAAACCAATTCATTTTTCAGAGAATGCTAACAGGCAAAAATTACTATATAGCGTAAAAACAATTAATTTAGGAGATAATGGCAATAGGCCAAAAATGACTGATTTAAAAAGAATAATTGTAATAGGCCAAAATGACTATGTTGTAAAAACAATTCATTTTGTAAGGAATGGGAATGGGCCAAAATGACTATTTGGTGTAAAAACAATCAATTTTTCAGAGAATGCTAACAGGGTGATTTAAAAACAATCCTTTATTGAGAGAATGTCAATCAACCAAAATGGCCATATGATGTAAAATCAATACATTTTTTGAATTTTGTCCTCCCAGGGTGACCTGAAAAGCTACGTCTGCAGTTGCCGACTGTCGGACTCCGACACCCCCGAGCCACTCATCCTCCAGCGGATGGCGTGTGACATCGCTTCGGGGCTTTTACACCTGCACAAGAACAACTTCGTCCACGGGTAAGCCAATAAGGTGCCTGGATTTCTCCTTTTGCTCCCACAGCCACTTGTTCACAAACGCACTTCCCCCCTGCTGGCGTCTCCCTGCAACAACATCCTGGTGCTGCCTGAGTAGTCCTCATCACTCCAGCATCAGTGATTTTGTTGCCGGGGGCGACCACTCCCTTCATTTCGGGGCCCGTGCGATGGAGTTGCAGGTGAGATCAACGGGATTATTAAATCATCAACATTTTTGGCAATCCAGCATTATTAAATACATTATTGCTCATTAAAAAAAAATCAATAAGCATTCTTATTCATTTTGGGTGAAGTGGGCCACTTTTTTAGCATATCTGTGTTTTTAATATTAATGAATGATTATCATCATTAAGGAATAAAATCTGCGATTGGCTCACAGAGCCCAAAGTTGGCTGGGATAGGCTCCAGCACCCCCAAGTATAAAAGGTACAGAAAATGAATAAAATAGCAATCTGGAAAAACAGAATGAAAACAGAAAACAAATGTGAACGCAAATGTTTTAGTTCCACTGAAAGAGCTAAACATGATTGCTAGCAGGCCTCCCAGTCAAAATGGATTGGACAGCTGAAGGTCCTCAACAAGCGCCTGAAAAACTTTTAAAAAATCTCTTAACAGCGACCTGGCCCTGCGGAACTGCCTGCTCACATCCGAAATGTCCGTAAAAATCGGCGACTACGGCCTTTCCCACACCCTGTTCAAGGTTTGCGCCCGTTCCGGCCACTCTCGTCGCTCCGTTAGCCTAGCATCTTAGCCTCAACCATCCTATCCTCCGTGCAGGAGGACTACTACTTCACGCAAGACCAGATCCGGGTGCCGCTGCGCTGGATCGCACCTGAGCTCGTAGATGAGGTCCACGGAAACCTGCTGGTGGTCGACCAGACCAAAACCAGCAACATCTGGTGAGTGAGATAAGTGGATTTTGCCACCACCGCCACCCACGCGCTGACCTCGGCATCCGTTCGGAACCGTCGCAGGTCGTTTGGGGTGACTCTGTGGGAGCTGTTGGAGCTGGGTCAGCAGCCGTACGGACAGTACTCGGACCGACAGGTTCTGACGTACGCCGTGCGGGAACAGCAGCTTAAACTGGGCCAACCGCAGCTTCGGTTCCCCCTCGGCGAGCGCTGGTGAGCTAAACCGTTGGTGTATTTACGCCCCAAATGGAACCGGGTCCGAGTCAGGACGCCGTTTTCTCAACCCCCGCAGGTACGAGGTCATGCAGTTCTGCTGGCTGCAACCCGACCTGAGACCCAGCGGCGAGGAAGTCCACCTCCTGCTCACGTACCTGTGCGCCAAAGGCTCGAGCGACGCCGAAGAGGATTTCGAAGAGCGCTGGAACGCCCTGAAACCCAATTTGCTCGGCAGCCCCGCCCACCCGGCGCCCCCGGTCCTCACCCCGGCCCGCGGCCAGGGGGCGGAGCCGACGGCCTCGTCCTCCTTCCCCCTGCTGGAGCACTTCTCCGACAACTTCCACACGGACGCCGGGGACGACTTGCTGACCGTGACGGAGACGAGCCGCGGGCTCAACTTCGAGTACAAGTGGGAGCAGGCGCGAGCCGAGCGGCCCTATTGCTCCGCCTCCACCAGCGGCCCGCTGGGCCAAGTCAACCCTCACTACCAAGACATCTACTACTCCAGCAACGCCGGCGAACGCGGGAGCGAGACGTCCCCGTCCGGCGACGAGGCCCATCGCCCGGCGGTGGTTCCCGTGTTGAGCGCTCGCAGTCCTTCCGTCGGCGGCGAGTACTACATCCGGATCGAAGACCCGTCCGAGCATAATGGTAACTTTGACAGCGACGTCGGGGATTTCAGTCCGGCGCCGCCGCCCGCCAACCTCGGGTTGTCTCCCGAAAGTCAAAGCCGAGTCCACCCGAACGCCTACTGGTCCACCGCAAACCCCGCCCCATCAACCATGTACGATTCAGACTCCAGTCCCGGCGCGCAGCTAACCATGGATCCGCCATTCGGACAGGCGCGCAGCCCCGGCGGTCTGTCGGAACGGGAAAATTCCAGCACACCGTCGGGAACTCCGCCTCGTCCGTCGCAAGCAGGAATCGGCCCAGGATTGGTCTCGTGCGATGCCTACCTCGAATGCGGTGACACCGATGACGGCCGCAGCGACGCCACTGGGAAGACTCCACCCGTCGTAGACCACGTCAGCATTGATGTCGAAACAGAGTCCGGACTGGAAGAGGTCACAAACTGGTCCTTGAATCGTTCTGCCAACAACAACGTCCTGCACTTTGGAAACGGGAAGAGAGACAAGAGAGAGAATTATCTGGACTTTGACTACAATGTGCACTGCAATACGATGGAAATGTGGTCTCTCACCAAGGACACCACCAAAACCTTTCGCAGTTCCAGGACTTGCAAAGAAGAAGCTTGCAACGATGCCAGCAAACTGGATCGACTGGGATCGTACATTCAATTGTGTCACCCAGACGCCGACGTCGGCCTGGAGAAAACAAGCTCGGCTAATCGCGTCGGCGCCGAAGACGCCGAGCAATTTTTCCTTCGAGGAGAAAGATTGTATTCGAAGCCCAAGGCCATACCGGATCCGACCTACACCAAGCCTCCATCTTTTAAGGAATCTTGCGCTTGGAATCAAGCCATACTGGAAAAGCGCCGGGCTAACGTTTGGGAGGCCGCCGCACCCGAAGTTTCTTCCGTTAGCGACGCCATGCTAACGTATCCCCCTATCGACCGTAGCAGGGAGTCAGCGAGTGGAATTGGAATCCGAAACCAAGTCCTGGTGGAACTCGGAGACTACAGCGAAGAGGACGATGACTTTAACGATATAACATCCAGCATTTTTACCGACTTCAACCTGGACTACGCGGACATTCGGGAGGAAGAGCTAAGTCCGCTGAAAAACTTTGCGGGAACCCCCGACACGGTGGACACGGTCAACCTTTCGTCTTCGGTGGCAAGCACCTGCGACCAAGCTTTCAGCCCGGAATCCTTCAACCCTCCGACCCAACCCAAATCCCTGGACAGCGGTTACGACACGGAAAATAACGGCTCTCCGGAGTTCACCTTCAAAGAGCTCGTCGGAACCCGAACGGGTGGAAACAGACTCGTCCTGCAAGTGGCAACGCCACAAAACCTGGCTAGCGCTTCAGAGTCCCGCTTGAAGGACACGGCGGACAAAAGAACTTACCGAGACTCGGCATATTTTTCCGACTACGATACCGAAAATGACAAAAGCCCACGGGAGGAAACGGGGACATTCTTTGGCGGACCGACCAAACGAGACTCGTACGCCGGGAAACTGAGCTTCTCCAGAAACCCGATCGAAACGAGAAGCACCGAAAGTTGCCACTTCGAACCAGAGTCTCCTCCACGTCGTCTTTCCACACCCGGGTGGTCCGTGTTGTCGCCGTTCCCAGTGCAGATGGGAGGATGCCTGACCAAAGAGGCGGGCCCTAATTTCGACGATCTGGCGTTGGAGACGGAAGACCAGGAGGAGCTGGGCTCCTCCGCCGATCCGGAACCGTCGTCCGTCAGTCGGGATGCCTCGAAGAACTGCTGCGACGGAAGAGACAACTCCGAAGACTGTTGCGGCGTTCAGATTTTTCACAGCGACTCCACAGTTTCGGACTACAAAGACGACGAAAGCAAAGAGAGCGAAGCTAACGATACGTCGGCGGAGGACGACGACGACCTGCCGGAATTCAATCCGGCGGAAACGTCGCCAGACCGAACCAAGCCGGTCGGGATCAAGCCAATCGGGATCAACCAAGACGACTTCCGGGACATCGACGCCGAGGAATCCGACTCCCAGGACGGCTCTTGCGAAGCTTCAAACGGCGCCGCCGAAGTGTCGTCCGCCTCCTCGCTTCTGGAGCTCTGCGGCGAGGACGTCAGGGCGCCGTTGGAGGAGGCGGAAGACGAGGACGACTCGGACGACAGCGAGTCCGACGAAGAGTTGCGCACCTACAGCATCCGGGAGGAGGAATCCGCCGAGGGCAGCGACGAAGATTCGCCCGACGTGCCGGTGGTGGTGGTGGTGAGCGACGGCAACGGGACGCGCCATCTCCGCGGGCTCCTCAAGACGCCGACGCTTCTCACTCGGTCCTTCTGCGAGGAGTTGGAGAGAAAGAAAAAGGCCGTGTCCTTCTTCGACGACGTCACCGTTTTCCTCTTTGACCAGGTAGACGCGCACAATCCATTTGAGGGTTTGAGGGTGTTCAGGATGCCATTGTCTTCTTTTCTGAATTACAGGAGAGTCCCACCGGAGAACTGGCCGACTGCAGCTTCTCCGAGGAGGAGGCGTCCGGCGAGAAGGACGCAACCGACGTCGAAAGGAACCAAAACACCAATGTGGCCGACAAACTTGAAGGTGGAGAGTCGTGGGGAGATTCCGAGGAAACCGATGGAGACGAGACAGAACGAGGTAGGACATTCCGTTGCAGACGTTTTCCTGACTTTCCATCGATTCCGGATAACGGTTTGCTACTTTCCATCAGGCTTTGAGCAAGAGGATGGACCAGCCTTAGAAGAAAGCCAAAGTTCAGCACCCGATTCTCCTTCAAACAGTCCCGAGGCGTCCAAATCTGGGGCACGGAACCGGTTTATGGTCTCCAGATTCTCCATCACGCAAGTGTCGGACACCACCGCAACGACAGGTGTGTATCAGTATTAATTTTTACCTCTAAATTGGTAAAAAGTAAAAAAAAAAAAGAGGCAATTTCCATTTTTGTTTAAATAGAAATGGGAGATAAATCTTCCATTTTTCCAAAATGTAATTGGTCATTAAAAAAGGAAAATGAGACTTTATCTGTTTCCTTATGAGTTTATTTCATGAAATATGACAGTCACCGTAAAATAACCATATTTTTCACGCATTTGAACATTTTTTATAGCACAAATCCATCCAAAATAGTGACAGAAAAGTATTTCTAATAAAATTCGATCCAAGTTCGTCTCTACGAAAATATCTCCAACAGCTTTTGTCGTCTGCTAGCATGCTAGCTATCAAGGAGGGGTGGCCAAGTCCGGTCCTGGAGAGTCCTGATCCAGTCTGTTTTCCATATCTTCCTCCTCTAGCACACCTGAATCAAATGATCAATTGATCAGCAAGCTATCCAGAAGCTTGATAACGATCCCGATGATTTGGTTCAGGTGTGTTGATGGGGGGAGACCTGGCAAACAGACCGGATCGGGGCTCTCCAGGACCAGACTTGGCATCCCCTGCTATTATAAAGGCCTGCGATACTATCTTAGCCATTTTTGCATTTACCAAATCTCTGGAAATTCAACAATGTTTCTTTCTTTGGCAACAGGAAAGACTGAAAACAGTCGAAAAGACGTCGAGGACGCCGCTGAACTTGTTTGTTCACACACAAAAGAAACATGACTGCGCAGGTAACGTTTTACAGCGTTTGTCTGGAAAAGCCGACTGTCGGTGGGGACCCTCTTTGGGACTGTCGTGAGACCCCCGCCTGTCCCCCCCAAGTGATGATTGGCAGAAGATTTGCTGCTGACCACCTACGGTTTCCAAGTTTATGCCAAATTTAATCCGTTAGCCTATTCATGTTGTCGTCCAAGCTCATTTGTATTAAACGGGATTCAAAACGGCTTCTCTCATTGGCTGCTCTTCTGCTTCATGTTTTCAAAGGTTTCTTCATTGTGCTTGAAAACGAAGCATTTTTTTAGTGAGGGAAATTGTTAGACATTTCCACCAGTGGATATCAAAAGTCTACACACCTAGTTGGAATATCATATTATGGGATAAAGTACATATTTGCGGGCAAAACTCAATGAAAAATGTGCACTAAATTTGGATTGGCTAAAATTATAGGTCCTACTCAAAAGATCGGATCTCATATCTTGGTTGGGCTTACGGCATACTACCCTGAAAACGCCCAATCACGTCTGACCTCGGAAGCTAAGCTAAGCTAAGCTAACCTGGTTAGTACTTGGATGGGAGACGGTCTGGGGATTCCAGGTATTGTAAGATCTTATGTTGCACTGTTTACTGACTGTAAAGCGAGCAGCGTGGTGGTTAGTGCGTCACCCTCGCAGCCTGACATCTCTGGGGGGCGTGGGTTCAATCCCGGCCTGGCAATACCGTTTTCTGTATGAACTTACAGCACCTGGTATTTCCAGGCCGAGTCTTGAACCCACGCCACCAGAGCTGTGAGGCTGCAAGACCGACACACTAACCACTAAGACCAATGGGCCACCTTAGCAGTCCATTGTCTCTAGCATTTGAGCTAATTCCCCTTGCTAACATAAGCTCTTACAGCAACTGGTATTCCAAGGCAGTCTCCCATCCAAGTACTTACCAGGTTAGCTTAGCTTACCTTAGCTTCCGAGATCAGACGTGATTGGACGCTTTCAGGGTATTTTGCCGTAAGACCCAACTAGGACATGAGATCCCATATTTTGAGTAGCACCTATGTTTGGCTCAGATTTTTAAAAAAATAATTGGTAATAAGCTTCTACAGGACAAAAGACCATTTTTAGTCATATTAAAATATATAATTAACACAACCCGGTAAACATCTGTGATTTCCAGTCCTAATAATTCATGTAGTATATATTTTTATATGAAGTATTTACTTGTTTTTTCTTTTTGATCATCAATAAACAAAATTTAAAACGGAAAAAATATGAATAAAATAAAGAAATAGAAGGGATGCTTAGCTCTGATGGTCGAGTAACTTCCTGTTGACTTTGGGCAATTTACAGGTCACTTCCTGTTGACTTTGGGCTATTTACGGGTCACTTCCTGTTGATTTTAGGACATTTTCGGGCCACTTGAAGTTCCAGTTCACTTCCTGCTGACATGATTAAACATTTTAAATGATTTTTTTAACATTTAGCTTCACTTGCCTGACCTTGACGGCCTCTTTCAACGCCATTAAGAGGGTTTAAAAATAGATTTGGACCAACAATGGCATTTCAACAAGGGTGTGTAGACTTTTGATACCCAATAAGCTGCGTAGATGATGTTCAGTATGCCTTCCATATCCTTCACCGGCAAAGATAGAACGCCAAAGGGACATTTTCTTCAGCGGAGCCGTGTCCTCAATGTACAGTTTGTCATCCGTGTCTTCTTTTCTACGTTCGAGTCTCGTTACGTCGTGCTGAAACGGGCGAGACCTTCAAAATGTGACAAATGTCGTACGAATGTTGCGTTCATAGGTAGCAGCTGCTGGTGCAAAAGTTCTCATTTCATCGGTTAATGTTGTCTGGAAAGAGGCGGGTTTTCGCCCAATCACTCGCCGCCGTTGTACAAATACACAGAAATACTTCCTCCTCCATTTTGGCTCCGATTATTCCTCGTCAAATGCCGTTTTAGTCCTTTAACGAGTGGTGATCTGGGAAAAGAAGAATAGCAACGTAACGTGTGTCCACAGGGATTTATTTGGATAATTTATGTTTTCTGTACAGAATGTGCATCATACAAACCCAACAAAAAAAGGGAGGAAATGAAGAAATTGAAATCTATATAAAAGTAAAAAAAAAAGGAAAAATAAACAAGCAATGTAGTGGAAACTGCCTTCCCAAATGAAAATAAAAGCATGATTGATAAAGCCCTCAGCATAAAGCACTTTCTCACGGCCTCTTTCGTCCAATCGGATATTTGGATTCCTATTTTTTTTCTTGGTTTTCTGCTTCACATTTCCCAAAAAGCTAATACTGAGAACGAGCAAAATCTATATTAATACTGCGTCTTATCAGATAAACTAGTACCACTCCCTTAAAGCTAAGAAGAATGTCAACGATAAAAGGAATTTTCAAAGGCAGGGGTGTCCAAACTTTTTCTCTGAGGCCCCCATAGAAAAAAATAAAGCAAAACGATGCTAAAGTCAACTTTTACTTGTTAAATAAAGGATCAAAATCAGTCAAAAGTGATCGTTTTTCAAATCTGACCTTTAGACGTCCAATTCACTTTGACTGGGAGGGACGGCAGCGATGGTTCACTGAGTATTGTCAATGGACGTGAATGAGTTACAAAATAATCAGAAATTATAAGGATATTCCAAAATATATACATAATAATATTTACACTACAGAAACAAACTTGGGAGAATAAAGCGAATTATATTAAAATCTACACTTTTCTACTTTTGTATCAACAAATTGTCAGCTAATTTAAGTTTGTTAAAAAGTGAAAAGTGCAATACAGGTTGAATTGAAGCTTCTTGTACGGGTCATATTCAAGGATATTTTTAGCAATTGCTAAGGGGCCCCCCAAAATATGGCCAGAGGACCAGAGTTGACCCGCGGGCCGGAGTTTGGACACCACTGCAATTGCTAAGGGGCCCCCAAAAATATGGCCAGCGGACCAGATTTGGCCCGCGGGCCGGAGTTTGGACACCATTGCAATTGCTAAGGGGCACCCAAAAATATGGCCAGAGTACCAGAGTTGGCCCGCAGGCCGGAGTTTGGACACCGTGCAATTGCTAAGGGCCCCCCAAAAATATGGCCAGAGGACCAGAGTTGGCCCGTGGGCCGCAGTTTGGACACCCTGCAATTGCTAAGGGGCCCCCAAAAATATGGCCAGAGGACCAGAGTTGGCCCACGGGCCGCAGTTTGGACACCACTGCCCTAATGTATGCACTAGAAGGTCACCTCATTTTTCTATTAGACATTGACATGAAAAAAAGAGAAAAGGAGCGTTATTGTAAAGTCATATCTCGGTCAAACTGAAGAAGAAGAAGCAAAAAACAATATTTAAAAATAATAATAAAGTGGAAGGCACAATTCCCACAATAATCTGGACTATCCACTAAACTATTGCAATTTAAGTATAATCTTAATTCATTAATTGGACTCAGTACATTTCGTTCCTATGTCTTGATATAAAAAATAATCAGTCTTACAAGAATAAAGTCATATTACTCAATATAATGACAAAAAAATAATGCTTTTCATGCATGTTATGATTTTCAAACTTTTTTTTTAACCCTTACGGGTAACTCATTAATTCATTAACGGCGCTAGATGTCCAATGTTTGGATTGCAGGGCAAAATGGCACTGAAAAATCAGCATTTAAAGCCAGTTTTTGGACGTCTATGGCCATCAATGGCATGAAATGAGTTAAACAATAAAGAAAAATCAACTTTAGAGTGTTACTTGGGGCAGTAATCATTGTATCAATTTATAAATGTATAATTATGAAAAAATGATATAAAATAATGCTTAAAAATACATTATTTTTTAACAAATAAAAATAGTCAGTAGGTCGAAATTGTCAACTTTTTAAGAGCTGTAATCAATATCCCTGTAATGGCTAGTCAATTGATTATTGGCATCACATTGCTCTAAATATTGATTTTAATGTTTAAAATTATATTTGTCTTTTTTAGTCATTAAACTAACGGCTAAAGTTAAGGTAGAAAAAAAAAGTAAGTAAAGCAACAACTCATTCAAATTTGGCCTTTCCTCATTTACGCCTCCCCTCAACAAAATATAAAAACGACACAACCGTGCTCTCTAGCGGCCGAAAAGTGTCACTGCGCCTTCAGTAGAAGATGGTGGCAGATCGATCGTCGTTGAAGGTGGGCCGGAGGTAGGCATCCAAAGAGCGCTCACTGTGGGGAGAGCAAAGGGGTGGGGGAGGGCAAGAAATAGCGACAATTAATTTAAAAAAATTGGACATTTTTCAAGCCGAGCTATTCGCCACTAAACCACCGCGTGACCTCCCGAGCGTTCTACGCGCCTTGCAAGCACGGAGCAACGACACGCTCCAATCAAAAATCAAATCAACTAGCATGCAGGATTGAGAAGAACAAGTCTAAAACCGGTGCGAAAAAAAAAAATCAAAATAAAAAAAAAAGTGGCGTTCTACTGCAAGAAAAAGAAGAGAAAAAAAAAACAAGACAAAAAGTTGGATGAGCTGGCGGCGAGGCGTTGGACTTACGCAGTCCTGTTCCCTCAGAAGCGGGACAAGTCTGGACCCAAACTGGAAGGTAAACACAACCTGTTCGTTGGAATGCTTGCTTGGCCTTACGGCTCGTGCGTTAGTTAGCTCACCGTTAGTAAAAACCACAATGCTGGTTAGTCGTCATGCTAATAAACAATGATCACATGAGCCAAATAGTGCAACAACTATAAAATAAAAGTAGTTCCAGGGTCAAATGGTACTCCAGCCACGGTCAAATAAGCAATATTTCAACCAATCATTGATAGTGGTGGCCATAAAATGAGAGCTGGTAAACAAATCAATCTTTACAATTAGTTTTTGGTCATGTTGGATGAAAACACTCAGCTCAGAAACTTTCATTTTAAAATTAGCATTGGAAAAAAAATGTACATTTCAGCTTGCTTATTGTGAAAACAAGTTTGTGAAAGAGATCTTGATCTCAATGGGGTTTTGATCTGGGTAAGTAAAGGTTAAATAAAAAAATAAAAATAAAAACGTAACATTTTGAGACGCTTTCGCCAAACTCTTATGAGAACAAAAATTAAATACTATGACGCCAAGTCTGCAGAAATTATGGCCATAAAGGATGGTTTTGGAAAATTCAATGTGACAGCAAGGTCTAATCTATTCTAACAGGGATATCTTAAATTTCCCCAAAATTGAACACGGAATGAAAAGCTAGTGTCAAAAGTTGAAGGGAAGAAAAACAACTTGTTTTCTGACTTCTGATTGCTTATTGACAGCAAAAAGAGCTTTTTTTAGCATTTAACACTGGAACGACAGGTTTCAACCAGCGACACTTTGCACGGCGACGCCCGAGCCAACGGGACGACGTCACAAAACAAAAGTGCACCAAGTCATGCTCAGCATGCCATCGTGGACGTTCTCATCCAAAAGGAAGGTGTTTGGAAGTTGCAAAAGACGACAAAAGTGCTTACAAATGACCATCCAAAGCTTGAGAAACCATCACACTGCCCACAAAACACACACATTTTGCACAGTCACACAAAAGCATGCTGGGATCAACATCAACTCCCCCCAAAAAATCCAAATCGTGCATGGCAACACATGCAAATCACAAATTTCCCCCCCAGACCACACGGTTTATTAATATATAGAGATATATTTTATTTAGAATACCTTTTGTAAAAAGTCACCATACATTCAGGGCCTTTTTCTTTTGAAATCACAATTTTTTTTCTTTTCTTTTTTTGAAATCCCTCCACGGCATGCATATGATAAAACAACTATTCAGTCTTTGCGTACACAAGGACAACAATTGTTTGGAAGAAAAAAACTACAGAGCCACTCGGGGGGAATTACAATCAGAAAAAGGCGCTGCCAAGGAAAGAAAAACTAAGAAAAACAACATGGCTGCTCATTTTCAACAGCAGTTACCCAAAGGCGCTGAGATTTGCACAAAGACCAAATTTCCAGTTACGCCCGCCAACCAAATTAAAAAAAATAAAAGTACAGTGCAATTCGGTGGACGAATAAGTCATATTTAGCAAGAGATTAAATATAGATACGCCTGCACACGTCTTTCGGGGTAGGGGGCGGGGCAAAAGCAGCGTGTAAGGCATCGGACGCACTCTCCCAACCAACCAAAAAAAAGGAAATACAGCCGGTATATAAAGTGAACACAGCCCTCTGATGATTTTTCTTTTCTTTTCGATATTGTTAAAATATGAAAAAATAGATTTCTTGATGCGTATTCATGCATTTAAATTTTAGGACTAAATAGATCGCAATGAGTTCAGAATTATAAGCTCTAGTCAAAGACTGTATTAAAAAAAGACTGATCCATAACAATTGATATTTTGCTCTAAAATAATTTTCATTATATGCAGTTTATGTGTATCGGGTGTCATTAAAATGATCAGTTATGGAATTTATAGCCATTTACAGCCATGCAGACAAAAAAAAAACTACTGTGGTTCAGTAGTATGAGTTTGTCTTTACAGAGGATAAAGAATAGATGCATGCGAGTGCTATTCATGTAATTCTCAAGCAGGTGTATACAAATATGTGCTTAACTAATTCCCGTCATCAAGGGGGTGTGTTCACGTGATCGCTCCCCCCCGCACAGAAAAAGAAATGGAGTCCTGACGCGCGACCAATCACAGCCTAAGATTGACCTGCGTGCGATTTTTGGGACTTTAAAGGCCATTAAGATCAACCCCACAAGTGCATACCTGTCAACTCGTACGGTCTGTCCATATTTTGGATGGGCTTTTAATACTTTTTAACGGGTGTATTGTGAAATTTACACTACTACTTTTTTTTTTGCGCAATCAAGTCACCCACACAGTGCATTTAGGGACATCATGTAAAACACAACACTCCACACATCAACTATGTTTCCAGGCTAAAAAAAATAGCAATTGCATGGATTTTTTTTCCTAAACTTTTTTTGGATATTATATAGAGAATATTAAATTTTGTAGGAAATCAAATAAAAGTTTATTTCTAAATATTACACTGTGTGAAAATCAAATATAATGTTAGAATTCAATTAAAAAAAAAAGATCTGTAAAAAAAAAAGAAAAGAAAGAAAAGTCACCTTAATGTTTATTACACGCGCACATTTGAATTTCAAATGTGTAAGTGTTTACATATATTAAGGTAATTAGCCACGTTTCATAAGCCTTTCCATCACCTTTCTAATTAATTTTCTGGATTGCATTTTCTTAAAATGTTTTTGGATTTCTTAAGATTATATATCACCCTAAATGAATTTGATCTGAACAAAAGCGTCACATTTTAAAAAAATACAATGTTGTGCGCCAAATGAAATAAGCTTATTTACCCTTTTTGCAATCACAATCCGCAAAATCCCCCCAGCCTCGTGTTGACAGGTATGCAAGTCTTTTGTACAATACACCAAGATGTCAAACCTTCTTTTTTTAAATTATTATCATTTTTTAAGCGCCACTAAGAAAAACAACCGTGTACATGCATGGGAAAAAAAGAAACACGCATACAGAGAAGAGGAAAAAAAAAATCCAAAAGAAGAAGAACATCCCAAAAGAGAGGAAGAAGCGCCGTGGCTCAGAGTCCGTATCGCTGCACGCCGCCGAGCAGGTAGGCCCCGCCCCGGCTCTCAACGCAATCCTCCACCCACCAACCGCTACTGTCCCCGCGGCGGCGGCGACGACGACGACGACGACGGCGCCGGGCAGCGAAGGCGGCGAGGCGGCAGCGCCCAGGTCAAGCGCGAGGGAGGGAGAGAGAGAGAGGACAGAAAGGAGGGATGAGATCGGCGGAGGCGGGAGGTAGAGGAGGAGAGAGACAGGGGGGAGGAAAAAGGAAAAAGAGGGGAGGCAGGAAGGAAGGAAGGGAGGGAGGAAGCGAGGCCCCTGTGCTATCCGCAGCTGTCTGCGTCTGTCACAATGTGTGTTGTCACACAGTCGAAATCAATTTGCCATCAGGGCTGTCACTGTGGAACAAAGAGAGAAGGAAGCTTGCCAGGTCGGACACACTCAGAAAGAGAGAGAGAGAGAGAGAGAGAGAGAGAGAGAGAGAGAGAGAGAGAGAAAGAGAGAGAGAAATGGACAGAGACGGACAGACAGGACAGGATACACGCCTTTTTTTCAGAGTACAACTCCAAACACCCCCCTGAGAAACAAGTTTAGCGTCAAAACCAAGACCGTAGGTCACCTTTTCTCATTGGTTAGTGAAGAAATGGTGACGTCAACTGTGCAAAAGTTGCAAAAGTTTGGCGATGGTATCTTGTTTATATATATATATATATATATATATATATATATATATATATATATATATATATATATATATATATATATATATATATATATATATATATATATATATATATATATATATATATATATATATATATATATATATATATATATATATATATATATATATATATATATATATATATATATATATATATATATATATATATATATATATATATATATATATATATATATATATATATATATATATATATATATATATATATATATATATATATATATATATATATATATATATATATATATATATATATATATATATATATATATATATATATATATATATATATATATATATATATATATATATATATATATATATATATATATATATATATATATATATATATATATATATATATATATATATATATATATATATATATATATATATATATATATATATATATATATTTATTTAGAATACCTTTTGTAAAAAGTCACCATACATTCAGGGCCTTTTTCTTTTGAAATCACATTTTTTTTGTCTTTTTTTTTTTTTTTAAATCCCTCCACGGCATGCATATGATAAAACAACTATTCAGTCTTTGCGTACACAAGGACAACAATTGTTTGGAAGAAAAAAACTACAGAGCCACTCGGGGGGAATTACAATCAGAAAAAGGCGCTGCGAAGGAAGAAAAAAAAAATATATATATATATATATATATATATTTTAGAGGCGAACCCTCCCATCCCCTTTAAATAAATACAAGGACGACAGCAGACGGAACGAACAAGTGGTGATGGTCCAAGCTTGGCAATACTTAAAGATTCTCCTATTCCTCAGCAAAAAAAATAATATAAAAAAACATGTATAAAAGACAGGTTGACTGCGGTAGGAGTTTTAGTTTTTTGGGGGCGATTAAACTGAAGCTATCGACTGATAAAGTGATTGACGCAAGGATGAAGGACAGATAAAAATGCATTAGGGGAAGTTTAAAAAAAAAAATGGAATGGATAATTGGTCAAGTTAAAATCGTAACTTTGGGGATGATGACTCTTTCAACTTGGATTTATAAATATACTGTGTAATTTTCGTGTCATGAAAAGATTAATTATTGCTTTCAAAGTTAGAAGCACTAACCTTCAAACTTGAAGTTTTCATAACAATATTTTAAGTTTAATTTGATCCATTATAGACTATAATTAAGTTGGCCACACAATTATACCAATATAAATAACTATCATAACCTGTAGAACTACTTTTTAAAAGATTTCTATTGATGTGGAAAGAAAAAGTTAAACAACACTTCTACCAGGATGTAAATGTTAAAAAAAAATTAAAGTAACAGACTCTATTTTGCTCTGTTTTGTGAAGAAATGTCCATGAAAAAATATTGATACTACATTGGATTAAACAAGATTGGCTAAAATGTTGCATATAAAAACTTTAGAAGCTCACGTAAAAAAACAACAACCGAAAAATATAATACTATTTGACAAAAGTAGAAATGCCAATGAACTAGTTGCGTGTCTAAAAGGTAAAAAAAAAATACAGTAATCCCTCAAATAATGTAGACCAAACATGGCCTTGCCAATTGAAAAATCGCAAAGTAGGGACACCCCTAATATAACTTTTTTTCCTAGTAGCAAAAGTGGCTTCCGCTTACGAGTTTCAGCGTTGATTTTCACACTTTTATAAACTTTAAGAAAATATATAAATGTAAAAAAAAAAAAAAAAATAGTAGAAAAAAATTGCTAAAAAGTGAATTCGCGATAATTGACGGAAGACTATACTTGGACTAGCATGCAATAATATTTGTGACCTTTGCTTTAAAGCTAAAAAAAAAATCAGATAAACTGCATTCTCGACTATTTTTGTACAACAGTGATTAACCAAGATTACATAACAAAATTTACCACAAGCATAAAAAAAGGAAAATGACATTCGGCAAGATCAGAAACCAAGCACCTCCATTTAAAAAACTCTATGAACGGTTTGCACATCACTCATGGAAAATTGGTCATTATCTCTTGAAATAAAGCTACTCTGCAAAAACAACAATATTTTGGCGAGGCTGGAAAAGAGGCCTACCTTGTGGCGAAGCGGCCATCGTAATCCTCGATAGCAGGCTGAAAGACAAACGCAGCGGTATCAAACTCGAGACCGGATTTCCCGGGACGCCGACGCCAACCCGGGCGGGGGTCCTACCTGGGTCCCGAAGCCCGCCATGCTGTAAGGCCTGGGGCGGCTCTGCGCCAGACTCTGCGCCAACAGTCGGGCGGTCAGGCCGTAGTCGGGGACGGGCACGGATTGGTCGCTCTCCAAGAGGTTTCCCGTGCTGCTACTCTTGCCGTGATGCAGGCTGGCCACACAGGGGGAGAAAAACCTCAAAAGACGGGTCGCCGGCGAGCGTTTCCACACGCCGACGATGCCCGATGGTGAAATGAGTGAAATCGACAACAGTGCCTTGACTTAAGAGTGGGCTCATTTTTAAAAAGGAGTGCAAGTCAAAGTACCGCCGGGCGGGAAAAACACCGGATCCGCGGGAATGGAAAAAGAAGGGCTGGGAAATAAGTGGTGTTACTTTAAATCAGGGGTCGGGAACCTTTTTGACAAAGAGAGCCACAAACAATTGATATTTTCCAATGTTATTCCTTGTGAGCCATACTACGAATTTAAAAGTCAAAATATATACATGTAAACAAGTGCCTTTTCATTTTTTTTGGTAATTTCACCACTTTTAAAGTGGAAAAAAAAAACGGAATATTTTTTAAAAGATTCTCATGCTGTTGCTAATCAATGAGGATGCATTCCAGAAGTCTACTGCAAAAAAAATGAAGATTAAAGCAGTTCTAAATGTAATATCTCAGTTCTGTCAACAGCGATTTCCATATTTTAGCTCACAGGTTGGCAAAGAGCCAGATGCACCCATCAAAAGAGCCACATGTGGCTCCCGAGCCATAGGTTCCCTACCCCTGCTTTAAATGGTCGCTAGTCACTAGGCAGAATTGCTGGGCCCGAATTGCAATCAAGACAAAATGTCCCATTCGGGACGTTTAAACCGTGAGACGTGGCGTGCCAGAGAATTGGACTAGCGCTCATCTGGGAGGGGCACGAGTCTCTTTCACACTGCCCCAAAACTCGGGAAGGTTTTTTTCCGAGCTGGAAACAGAATCCAAGAAGGTTAGGTACACCCGAACATTTCCCGGACAAAACAAAAACAAAAAAAAACAGTGTGAAAGAGACATCAAGACAGGGAAATTACTCCAAAAAAACAACATTGAGTGAATTAGGACAGGTTTATTCAGATGCATTTTTAACCAATGAAACACGGCTCTTGTATTCTTATCTCAAATCCACAACGGGGGGAGGAAAGAAAAGGTTATTTCCAGGTGGCGAACGGTCCGAGAGGTGGCGGCTTACTTCACTTTGAGCTTGTCGCTGTCGCTCTCGGGCAGCACTCGCGTGTAGGAGAACGGGAACCAGCCACGCCTGATGACCACAAGTGTGCAATTTGCTGGTTAGGAAAGTGTTGGAGTTCCAGGCGGGAGCAAGCGCGAGGCGTACATTTTGTTCTTTTCATTCTCGCCGTAGTGCCAGCCGTCGCGGGCCTCGGGTACCAGCAGGGTGATGACGTCGCCCTCGGAGAAGCTGAGCAGGGTGCCGTTGTCGCCCGCGGCGTGCGAGAAGATGGCCTGCACGCGGGCGCGCCCGTTTTTCTCCAGGCCCGCCGCCATGGAGCTGGATCTGGGAAGGGTCCGGGTCTCGCCTGGGTACAAGGGGAGGGGTTCAAATTCCCAGCGGAGGAGAGGAATATGACCAGAATATGAAATTGGACAGACGCTAGGTGGAAAAAAATGGATTTTTTTTTTCTGCTGTTCAGAAAGGTTTAAATACGATTGTTTTTAATATAATTAAAATATTAAATTGCTGCCAGTCAATTTATGTCTTGCTCCGATAAAAATACAATTTCTGGAGTCCTCAAGATCAAAGAGTGCAAATTTAGACAATAATGGAAGTTTTTGTTGTTGTTCAGAAAGGTTTAAATACAATTATTTTTAGTGTAATTAAAATATTAATATATTTTTTTAAATTAAATAATATTTCTTGCTCCAATAAAATTACAATTTCTGGAGTCCTCAAGATCAAGGAGTACAAAATTAGACAAAAATGGAAGTTTTTTTCTGCTGTTCAGAAAGGTTTAAATACGATTGTTTTTAATATAATTAAAATATTAAATTGCTGCCAGTCAATTCATGTCTTGCTCCGATAAAAATACAATTTCTGGAGTCCTCAAGATTAAAGAGTGGAAAATTAGACAATAATGGAAGTTTTTTTGCTGTTCAGAAAGGTTTAAATACGATTGTTTTTAATATAATTAAAATATCCATTTTTTCTTTTTTTAAAATTAAATATTTCTTACTCCAATAAAAATAAAATTTCTGGAGTCCTCAGGATCAAAGAGTACAAAATTAGACAATAATGCAAGTTTTTGTTGTTGTTCAGAAATGTTTAAATACGATTATTTTTAGTGTAATTAAAATATTGTTTTTTTTTTTTAATTAAATAATATTTCTTGCTCCAATAAAAATACAATTTCTGGAGTCCTCAAGACCAAGAAGTACTAAATATGACAATAATGGCAGTTTTTTTTTGCTTTTCAGAAAGGTTTAAATACGATAATTTTTAGTGTAATTAAAATATTCATTTTTTTTTCCTTTTTGTCGATAACCCCGCCCCCCTCACTTCAAACTGCTGATTGGTTGCCAGCCATCCAAATTGAAAGGGGACATCTTACCCACGGGGTTCTTGCTCTTGGCGAGGCCTGGCCTGCGGACCGGCAGGGTGTTGGAGTAGACGTCGCTGACCTGCCTCTGAGGCGGAGGCTGCGACTGCGCCTGCGCTTGTGCCTGCGCCTGCGTCTGCGGAGACGCCGGCCTGACCTGGGACAGAGTCCCTGCGTCCCTCCAGTACTCCTCGCCATGGACCCCCGTTGTCCCGTTGACCATGGACATTCCCTCGGGGCCCATCAGCCTCTGCAATGGACCAGAAATAAAAATAGATCAATCCACCCGCCCGTGAGCGCAAAAATTTTGGACTAAACTGACCGCCTGGTGGCCGAGGCCACCGCTCATGAAGACGGCCAGCTCGGGGGGCACGGGCAGAGGCTGAGCTCCGGGGATGGGGTCCGAGATGACCAGGTTGGATTTGGAAGCGTGCAAGGGACTGGCGCCGCCCAGGCTGGCCGAGCCCATCTGCTGGGCCAGGAGCATGGCCCTCTCGGGGAGCTTGTTGGGGTCCGAACAGGCCTGCTGCCACACGGGAATCTTCTGGGTCAGGAGGTCTTTGCCCTGAATGGACAAAAACGCTCATTACAATTCAATGGAATTATATCATTACAATGGAATGCTTTTATTGTCATTATACATATAAATAAATGTGTATATTTTGTGCAGCACTTTTTAATTTATTTATTTGAATTGAATGCTTTTAATGTCATTATAAATATAAATAAATATGTATATTTTGTGCAGCACTTTTTTTTTTTTTTATTTATTTGAATTGAATGATTTTATTGTCATTATACATATAAATAAATATGTATATTTTGTGCAGCACTTTTTTATTCATTTATTTGAATTGAATGCCTTTATTGTCATTATAAATATAAATAAATATGTATATTTTGTGCAGCACTTTTTTTATTTTTTTATTTGAATTGAATGCTTTTATTGTCATTAGATAATAATAAAGTATAATTATTTATGTATGCATTTGTTTGTATGTATTTATTTATTTGTCTATTCATGCATGTATTATTCATTATTTATATATTCATTTATTTATTTATCTATTTGTTTATTTATTAATTATCAATTTTATTGAGGTCTTTTCCTGCTTGTGTTTTCACCTTTTTGCTACTGCAATTTCCCCGAGTACGGGATTAATCAAATTTAATCAAATTTGATCTCGGTATGAGATTTAAAGCTTCATCACAAAGTGCACAAATAACAACAACAAACAAACCGACGAATAAATAATCAATTAATAAAGAACAAATATATTTTTTAATCTAAATTATAACAAAAATTGACAATTTATTTGTTGTTGTGCACTTCATGGTGAAGCTTTTTTAAAGGAAAGGGTAGTGAAAATAAACTGTCCATTTTTACTGGGTTGTGGTTATTTTTAATTATTTTTTATTTTTTTATAGGCAGAGCTAGTGCAGAAAGGTTTCTCCTTGACCCACCAAAAAGCGGCCCACATCTTTGCGCTGCATTTGATTTGTTTATCCCACGTTACTAGCGCTCCCATTTGTCGGTTGACTTTGTTTTAGGCCCTCCTACTTTGCACCCCGGGGGTGCCGAATATCTGCATTGGGAATCTCCTCGACGTCAGAACTGATATGGAAAAAGTTGCGCTTTGATTTGTATCCACGGCGCTTTAAGATAGATTTACGACGCAAGCCTCGTTCGTAATGGCTTTTTAAAGCGAAGAGGCCCTGATGAGCACTTAAATCTAACGTGACTTTTAATTGCGCGTTTACCGAGATGCTTCCGTACAAGCGGGCTACTAAAAAACAAACAGACCGCAGAATCGACGTTGGATTGCTTAAAAAAAAACTTTTTTCCAGGAATGTCTAATTGTTTAGACTGCAGATTTGATTTATTTTTGATTGCTAATCGTACTTATTGAGATGATCAAGGATATAGAAATCAAGGATCACAGTCTAGAATGATTTTTTTTTCTGGATGGTCACCGATTTTTGCCAATTTCAATGTTTTTTTCCCCATAAAAGTCATTAACCATCTTTATTTCAAAACACTAAACTATACCCGTGAAAGAACACTTTTGCTTTAAACTGCATGTGGAGTTGTTCTCTCTATAAATTAACTGAAAAATTAAAAATGCTTATAAACTAGTCATTTTTAATGTCCTTTACCAAAAATTTAAATGAAAAAACTATACCCGTAAAACAACACTTTTGCTTTAAACTGCAAGTACAGTTGTTCTCTATAAATGAACTGAAAAATTAAAAATGTTTATAAACTAGTCATTTTAATGTCCTTTACCAAAAAATTAAATTAAAAAACTATACCCGTAAAACAACACTTTTGCTTTAAACTGCATGTGCAGTTGTTCTCTATAAATGAACTGAAAAATTTAAAATGTTTATAAAATAGTCAGTTTTAATGTCCTTTCCCAAAAATTAAAAAGTTTGCTTTAAAAAAACAGAAACTCACTTTTAGGGCAATGAATATATATATAAATTTTCTACAGAAAGAAAAAAGCTAAGTTAAATCACGAAACGTGTCTTAATGACTTTTAATGACCAACATTTTAAATATAGCCAAAATTTTGTTTTACTAAAAGAAACAGACAAAGTCTAAGTAAATGATTATAGTTCTATTCTGTATCTCCGTCTCTCTTTCTATTTTAAAACCAGATTAGGCTGGAACAGTTTGAATGTGAGCTCACACTAAAAAGGTATTATCGAAACAAATGCACTCCCAAAGGTGAGATAAGTAAACGAGGCCATCTTTTGACCGCACGGCAACGATGGCGACGACGATAGCCGTCCTCAACGGACTTTTCGACCCACTTTTAACGAGACAAGAATTCCCAAAATGGCTACCTTTCCGTGGTAGGCGCTGCCGTTTTTGGCCACGGCGCACTGGCGGTCCACCAGGAAGCAGTACCTCCGGCGCTCTTCGGACAAGGCCGTCTTGTAGCCCTCGGCGATGAAGCTGTCCAGCTCCGTCTGCTTGCTGCTGATGGTCTCCACGAACTGCGGGGACGGACAATAAATTGTCAACGGCGCTTAATATGTACGCCACTCCAAAAATAAATGGAAACTAAACATTTCTTTCCGAGCCGTCTATTCTCGCAAGGGTCACGTACCTAAAAGGTAGGTTTAAAGCAGCAATATTTTAAAATACAATATCACATAAGAGCACAGCAAGTGAACACCAAAAAGTTAAGAGGCTGCAACTTCACATAAAATTGTTTCAATGGATAATGAGTAGAATCCGGACACAGTCTAAAAATGTTACTTTTCTTCAAATAAATGAAGGATTTGCTTCAACTCCTTGAAGGACTGCTAAAACAACATAAACGAAAATTTGGCATTTTACAAAATATTTCTCGAGATTAATTAGTCCCATGGCAACCAAAACATTTTTTATTTAACGCAACATTTTTTTCCTCAAGTGTTCCAGTGCAATAATGAGAACAAGAAAAGCTTTTTTTGTTGGTACTTCACATCTGTATGTAACACCAGGGTCATTATCCCAACTGAATTTTCGGGCACCAGGCGGGGGATACCCTGAATTGGTGATCAGCCAATGGCAGGGCACAAGGAGACAAAGGACAACCAATCAAGGTAGGGGCAATTTAAAGTGCTAAATTAGCCTAGCGTGCAAGTTTTTGGGATGTGGGAGGAAAACGGAGTACCTAGAGAAAACCCAAAGAGTCCCCGGGAGAACATGCAAACTCCACACAGTGGGGACCGACCTGGGATCGAACCCACGACCCCAGAAATGCGAGGCCAACACACTAAACACTCTACCACCGGGCCGCCTAATTTTTTTTCTCTTAAATATATACCTCAGCCATATTAGTCACACATAATTAAATTATATTAGATTAGATAACTTTATTCATCCCGTATTCGGGACATTTCACTGTCCCGGTAGCAAGAGGGTGAGAATACAGACACGGCAAAAAACATTTTAGACAAAGATAAATAAGTAATAAGTCATTTAATAAATAAAATAAGCGTGTTGCTAAAATACATACACATATATCATGTGTAGTGATCATTAAAAGCTTCAAATTTGATTTATAAACATCACTTATGAAATAACGACGGCGAATGTGTGGGTACAAAAAAAAATGCTCTCTGCGACTTTAAGAGACATCCAGCTGGAATTTTTTTTTTTTTTTTTTGCTCTAAAAATAGTGAGTGCCAAGTTCACGCCAAACTACCCCCCCCCCCCCCCCCCCCCCCCGACCCAACCCCCAAAATGTCATTTGTGGGGATGTGGAGCAGCAGAAGGCAGACGCTCGGTTATTTTCAGGTGCTTTTCTTCGGGATGTGATTGATTACAAAGGACATTTTGTTAACATTTTTATTGTTTGGACAAAAATAGCGGTTGGACTGTTCCTATCACAAATTTTTGCACCGGAGTTCGAGTATGATTCACCCAAATTTTGCTGCCCATCTTAAAAACCGAACCAATCCCTGTGCAATTTACTGACTATTTCATTGATTTCTTACAAAAGCTAAAAAAATTTCATTTGATAATGTCCTGTTAGATCTTTTTTTATTGATTTGTAATGAAAAAAAATCTGGCCATGGCTGCTAATGAGTGAACACTTCAAAATAAAAGGAATACATTTTAAAAAAATAAAAAATTTACCCGATTCCGATCCTCTAAAAAGACGCAATTGGCCCAAGTTTTCAAATTTGAGACATCACAAGCATGTGTATTTTTATTTTTAAATATTAGTACCAATTAAAGGAAATAGTTTTTAGCTTCCGTAGGCGCAAAAAAGTGTAAAAATGAACGTAAAAAGGGCGGAAGGAACGGCAACAATAGCGTCCATTTTTACCTTCTAGCAATCAAATTAAAAGCAAAAAAAAAAGTTGACTCTTTTGTCAATGCTTCTCTTTAAAAATGTACTCATCCGCTGCGTCAAAGTACTTTTTATACTTTTGCTCTGACTCACCACGGTGCTAAAAAAGCGGAAAAATGTGCCAGAGTGGGCACATTTAACAGCAGTCCCCGCTGAGGTCGCGTCAAAAAAGCCTCGGGCTATTAAAATGATGGCGGCCTCGCAGGTGACCTCTCTTTTCTTTCCTAGCTATTTTTTTTCTAACATTTTTTACTTCTTAAGCCGCTTTGAAAACTCGACTTTTTCCACAAAAAAGCTACGGCTGCAATTATTTCCAATCATTGACGATAGACGTCCAATTCTTTTGGTCTGGGAGGGCCCGTTATGACATCCAAAAATAAAAAATTGTGATCTGAGTATCAAATACATTTTTAGAAAAAAAAATAACGACCGTATTTTATGTTTTTTTGACCATAAGGAATGTTTCGTTGAAGACATTTGAGTTTACGAGTCACAAAATTGGTTGTTTTGTCATTCAATGAAATTCAGTCGCCTAGAAAATAAGGGAAAATCTTTTGGGAATTATTTGGTATTAAAGTGCCGAGTTGCTGACACATTTTGGAGTCAAAGGAAGTGCGGCAGAAAATGCTGCTAGATGCGCCAGAAGAAAAAAAATAATGGCCTTTTATTCTTCATTAAATATTATTGAACATGTTTTGGTTATTGTCAAAGCTCAATTTTTTGTTGTTATTTATTTATTTAATTTAAAATCGACAGTAAAGTCGGCCCGCCGCGCCGCTCGCCATTTCGACGGCGGCGTGATACGACTAATGAAACGCAGTGTGTGTGAAGCGGCGATCAATAAAACGGGCCATCTGTTTTAAACGCCATTTTGCAAAGCTTTAATGGAAAAAAAAAAATAGCACGAGAAGATAAAAACTATAAAGAAGTTGGCCTTAATGTGAATTTGGGGTCAGAGGTCACAATAACAGGTCGCCACTTTCCTTTCAAACACGCCCACACGAGGTGAACAATGGGAATTGATTTTCTTTTCGCCGACCCACTTTTTTTGACGGATGAGCTCGTCCTCCGAGAAATTTCATTTTTATAAAACAACGCTATTGTGCAACAAAAAAAGGATCTATTTTGCGGATATGAACCTGAAGAAATGAATTAGTCACTTTCGGGCTATAAGGCGCACCTGACGATAAGCCACACCCACCAAATTCAAAAGGGTATTGATTGGTCACTCTGGACTAAGTTGCAGGTGTCTGCATGCATTGCATTATGGGATATTTACATTGACAAATAGCTTATTAGCCTAAAAAAAGCCATAAATTAGAGCAGGCTTTCAACGTAGCGACTGAAAAAAAAGTTCTATATTTCATATTATCCACACGAGGTTCGCGGGGGTGCCGTAACCTATCCCAATGAACCTTTTACACCAAGCTGGTGCCGGTGCGCTTTTTCTCTCCGCAAACTAACCACTGGCAGGCAGCGATGGTTCCATCAAAAATCGATATTTTTTCCGAACACGCCGGTGCAAACAATGGCGGCACGCGAAAATGAAACCCGTCCTCATAACATGGATGTTGATTTAAGGCGAGCGGTCGCAGGAGGAAACCAAACGACCGCGTGTTGACTCCGCAAACACCGACACGGCCGAGCGGGTCAAATAATGCCAGGTTGGCTAACCATCGTAGCAATTAGCCCACCGGGACGGCGCCTTTTTATTTCGACGCCAATGGAGTGTTTGTCCTGGAAAAAGGAGCACGACTTTTCGAAATATGCCACGCGTGAGCACTTTTTCAAGCAATTTCAAGCAATCATTCGCGTGTTATTTGCCTCCTTTAGTAGGGGTTGGGTTTATTCTGGGATGTTACTATATGTTCATTAAGCATTTAATAGGTAATGAAGCTATAAATTAATTTGTGCTATACTTTATGTTGGGACCGAGTAAGCTCGAGGACACTTTCCCCCCACAGCTGCTTTCGAGGCCAGTTCATTGTTTTCAGGACTATTGAGCGAACAGGACACCATGTTCCAGGCCGAGACTGTTGATCTGAGTTGGCAATGAAGATCTACGAGGGACTCTTAAATTGCTTTGACTTGGATTCCGCCAGATGGCGATAATCGAATCAACTTCGGAAAATACTCGCATTATTGTTTAAAAATACGGTCGCTCCATTTACCTTATAAAGAAATTATTATGCTTATTCGTGCAAATTCTTACGCAGTTGTTTTGGTTTCCGATCCGCTCGGGTTACTTTGTTTGCTTACTTGTGCAAATTCGTACGCAGGTGTTTTTGGTTCCGATCTAATGAGATTGATGTGGCAGTTGTTTTTTTTTACCTTAACGGTGTTATTCGGCTAGCTTATGCAATTGTTTGAATCAGATGACCTCAAATGTTTTGATTATGCGCCGACTAAATTGACAGAGGAAGATGCCGTTTCTTTAGAATCCTCCTGGACGAGGACGAGTTGGGAGTGATTTTCCTTGCAAGCTGTAGCCAGACTATGTTAATGATGTCTCCCTGTTTTGATTAAAGTGTATTAGTAATAAACCTATCAGTAGGCCAGGGGTCCTTGGGAGCCACATGTGGCTCTTTTGATGGGTGCATCTGGCTCTTTGCTAACCTGTGAGCTAAAATATGGAAATTGCTGGTGACAGAACTGAGATATTACATCAAGAACTGCTTTAATCTTCATTTTTTTTGCAGTAGACTCTTTTGGAATGCATCCTCATTGATTAGCAACAGCATAAGAGTCTTTTAAAAATTATTCATTTTTTTTCCACTTTAAAAGTGGTGAAATTACAAAAAAAAAAAAGGAAAGGCACTGGTTTACATGTATGTATTTTGACTTTTAAATTTATAGTATGGCTCACAAGGAATAACATTGGAAAATATGAATTGTTTGCGGCTCTCTTCGTCAAAAAGGTTCCCGACCCCTGCAGTAGGCAAATAAAGACGATGACGCCAAAAGTAAATACGACCTCAGCACTGCGGAGTCAGCTGACAAAGTAAGGTTTTTCACGAGGCGGGGATTTGATGTCATTTCCTGACAAACGCGGCTGCGCTCACCTGCATCTCTTTCTCGCCATACTTGGACGGATTCTTGCTGCCTTGGCTCTTCCGGCGGAGCTTCTTCAGCTCCCCTTGACACTTCTCCAGGCTCTCTCCTTTGTTCTTGTGCTCTACTTGGTACTTTTTCAGGGCGGCCTGGGGACAACCAAAAAAAGTCTGGATTAAAAATAAGCATAAAAAAATTGCAAGACTCACTTCAAGTGTATCGTAGTTTAAAGTGAATATGCCTAAACTACGTAAATTTTGATCATGAAAGCTTTTTGTTCAACAAAATAAAAATAACAAAACGCCAAACTGGACAGCGATTGGCTGGCGTCTTGCCCGTAGTTAGCTGGGATAGGCTCCAGCACCCCCGTGAGGATAAGCAGTTCAGAAGATGAATTATTGGATTTTTTCCTGATGTGTCGCAATAAAATTGAATACAAAACTAGTACAAAAGGTACCTCTACTTACAAAATTAATAGGTTATAGAAGTGGTTTTGTAACTTGAATTTTTCATAAGTAGAATCGCGATTCAGAAGATGAATTAATTGGATTTTTTCCTGATGTGTCGCAATAAAATTTAATACAAAACTAGTAGTACAGTGGTACCTCTACTTACAAAATTATTAGGTTACAAAAGTGGTTTCGTAACTTGAATTTGTCATAAGTAGAATCGCGGTTTAGAAGATGAATTATTGGATTTTTTCCTGGTGTCGTTATAAAAATGAATACAAAAATAGTAGTGGTACCTCTACTTACAAAATTAATAGGTTACAGAAGTGGTTTCATAACTTGAATTTTTCATAAGTAGAATTGCGATTCAGAAGATGAATTATTGGATTTTTTCCTTATATGTCGCAATAAAAGTGAATACAAAAATAGTACAAAATGTACCTCTACTTACAAAATTAATAGGTTACAGAAGTGGTTTCATAACTTGAATTTTTCATAAGTAGAATCGCGATTCAGAAGATGAATTATTGGATTTTTTCCTGATGTGTCGCAATAAAAATGAATACAAAATGAGTAGAGTGGTACCTCTACTTACAAAATTAATAGGTTACAGAAGTAGTTTTGTCAGTAGAATCACATTTTACAGATAAATGTCCCCAAGCTCCCTAATACTACCAACTGAATGAACCCTTTTAAATGATAAAACGCATAGCAATTTTGAATATGAAAAAGAAAAAAAATAACTTTTTCAGGCTATTAAAATAAGACAGTTAAAACGGATTGGACGTCTATCGCTGAAATGAATGGCTGACCATGACACATAAAATACATCAATCTTGTCCTTTTTGTGTTGATTTTCCTCGAGTTTTGGATTGTCATCATAAAAAAAACTGGGTTGAAAAATAACTCCCGAATGTCTGAACGTGAGTTGACGCGGCCAGATAAGAGAAATAAATGACTGCACCGACCGGGGAGCTTGTTGTTTGTGTACGAGTGAGTGAGTGAGTGAGTGAGTGGGAGGATTACACACCAATCATTTAACAGGAGGTGTGCTATTAGGCCGGGAAGAAGCAGATCTTTTTAAGAGATCCGGTGCACGTTTATTACACCTTCATGACATATCTTAGTAAAACCATAAATATGAATGACAGAACCCAAGCAGATGGAAAAGGTGTGTAACCATGACGATGATCCTGCCATTTCCTGGAAAGTTACCAAGCTTTAAAAGATTCATTTTCAGCGATTCGTACCCCTTTTATTTTCAAAATGCATTCCAATCCCTCACTAATCATTATTTATTTGTAAAATAAATAAATAAAAAATACCAAAAAATAAAAAAACTATATCTCGGGTTGCAGCAGCAGTTGCTATAGCAACTGGGTCCGTGGTATCCACAAAGCTAGTGTGCTTTTCTGAGCAAGGCCACTTTGTCAGCAGAAGCTAACTCAGGGGTGTCCAAACTTAAAAGAAAATGAAATGAAATAAAAAATAAAAATAAAAAAATTGAAATTCTTCCATTTTAATTTGTAGGAATAGATTTTTTTTTTAAAGAATAAGATGAAAAAAAAAGATCGTGTTCCAAAATATTTTTTAATTATGATATCATTACCTGCCATTGACGGCAACGCATGACCAATCCAGTTTGACTGGGAGGGTCGGCAGCAATTGTTTGATATGTATGAACTCATTGGCTGCCATTGACGCTGATAGACGGTCAATCCTATTTGACTGGGGCGCTGACATCATTGGATCGATACATATACATAAATATACACTCATATACACATGTACATACACACACATGTATTTCTATATATGCTATAGCGCCCCCCAAGCCAAATACAGAGCAGTGCCGCATCCCACTCATTCTAAAGATATCACACGCGGACCAGCGGATTTGTCTGTCAGCGAACGGCATCCTTTCGCATCAAATCTATATGATCTGAGATATGAATGACGCCACGCCACGCCACGTCAACGGACAGAAGCCGACAAAGGAGTGCCATGACGGGCGGGCGTACTCACAGAGAGGTAGCGTGAGTCCAAGTCCACCTTCTTCTCCAACTCGGACAGCAACTCGTTGTGGAAAGACTTGAGCTAGAAAAAAAATATAATAATACAATTTTCTGACAGGTGTTCAATTTGTTTGGAACCAGAAACCAGAATAGTAGAAAGTTTTTTTTGCCTGATTTTGGTCGTCAGGTGTTGCTAACAATTTCCTTGAAAGTACTTACTACTGCAGTTTGTTTCCTTAGTGTAAATAGAAATATATAGTATAATAATTCATATAGTTTTTTGGCAATATTTTGTTGTCTGACAGTTATAAACATCATATGCATTTTCAATTTTAAAGGCTGCCATTAAGTGATCCTAATCGACCGCCATTGATGGCAGGAGACGTCCAATCCATTTCGACTGATTGGACGTCCATCGCCGTCAATGAGAGCCTTAAAAAATAATAATAATTAAAAAGCCAATTTTTTTTTTACTTCACCGATTAACAGGGATTAGTTGTTCAAATAATACATTTTTAACGTAAATATTTTATTATGACAAGAGTATATTATGCAAAACACAATATACTCCTGTCATAGTAAAATATTTACGTTAAAAATATTTAAACTCAGGTGTCCAAACTTAAAATAAAATAACAAATATTTTAACTCAGGGGTTAAATTGTATATTATGCCAGATGCATTATATACTCCTGTCATAATAAAATATTTACGTAAAAAAATGTATTATTTGAACAACTGATCCCTGTTAATCGGAAAAGGAAAAAAAATCATTGACTTTTTAAAATGTATATTTTTTTAAGGAAATATTTTATTGTGACAGGAGTAAATTATGCATCTTGCATAATATATTCTTGTCATAATCAAATATTTACATTAAAAAATTATTATTTGAACAACTGATCCCTGTTAATCGGAAAAGGAAAAAAAATCATTGGCTTTTTAAAATGTATATTTTTTAAGGAAATATTTTATTGTGACAGGAGTAAATTATGCATCTTGCATAATATACTCCAGTCATAATAAAATATTTACGTAAAAAAAATGTATTATTTGAACAACTGATCCCTGTTAATCGGAAAAGGAAAAAAAATCATTGGCTTTTTAAAATGTATATTTTTTTAAGGAAATATTTTATTGTGACAGGAGTAAATTATGCATCTTGCATAATATACTCATATCATAATAAAATATTTCCGTTTTTTTTTTTTTTATATGAACAACTGATCCCTGTTTAATGAATGAGGAAAAGGATATTTTCCAAAGAAACCTGTGCTTATTAAGCGGTCACTTGGCATTTCAAGCCCAAATGTCAGACGAAAGCTCTCTGCATTCGAACCCAATAAGCAAGTAAGCCCATTTCCCACAACCACTTGTCTACAAGCCCCCCTCTCCCCCCATGTTTAATTAACCGGAGCTGATCGGTGCTCGTTTTGTCTCAACTTGGCACATTTCGTAAGCACATGTTCATCTAATTGCTACGCCGCACACCTTCCCTCGACGGCCGACTCTGCGTTTTTTTTTTAAACATTTTTCTTAATCGACCTATCGAGATGTTGTCGAACCCGAGTGGAGCGCACCCGCACAATTACGATGCAGACTTTCCCAGAATCTGAATGATCCAACATACAAATTGAGTAGCCAACTTGAACTCTGGTGCGCCAAAAATTTGGAATCCTGACAACCTTTGGGCTTTTAATCAACTATTACCCCCCAAAAAAATAATCTCATTTTTTTTTTTCATACGGCTTTTGCGCAGGTGTTGCAATGATCGCTTAAGGGCAGCTTTAAAAGAATCTCAGAATACAAACCATCTCCTCCAGCTGCACTTGAATCTGTCTGTGGACCTCGGCCATCTGGAACAGCACATCACCTGCACACATACGTAGAAAAGAGAAGTTTATTTAAAAAAGGCGCAAAATGGACCATAAACACGCACACGCACGAAAAAAGCATGCATGGCACATGCAAAAATATTTGTTTTTCTCTAAAGTGCACACTGGGGGTGAGAAATGGCGATATATCGCGATATTTTGTTTCCCAAAAGGATATCCATATATGCTCTCGCCAAGAATGGAGATTTTTGTTGTTGTTTTTCTTAAGTTTGTGTATAAAAAAAAAGGAAGCAACAAGTGGCTAGCAACATTTTTTTTTTTTACTAGAAAGGTGTCTGTTAGCTTATTGGCTGTCGGTGACATCCAATCAGCTTTTGAGTGGATTGGTCGTATTGTGAATGTCAATGGCAGTGAAACCAGAGCATTTCTATCCAGTCTTTTCAGGCAATAACGGGTCATTTCCTGTTGATTTGGAGTCCTTTCCGATTCCTTTGGACACACTCCTGGGTCACTTCCTGTTCGGGGACCCGCAAACGACAGGAAGTGACCCAGAAATAGACCAAAAAATAAAAAAATAAATCACAGGCAATTACAAAAACAGAATGACCGCACAGGGTGCCATGGATGTCCATGGACGTCATGGCCGTTTGAAGTGGGAGGGACGGCAGGGAATGAACAAACATGGCCGTCTACTAGGAATAAACTCGTTGAAACTCACAGCAAAATGCTTCAAAGACCGCTCTATTATTGTTCTGTCAAATATTGCAGAAAGATTTCCTGACCCACGCGTCGGTCAAAATCGTATCGTTCCCACCCCTAGTGTGTACCTGGTAGAGGCGATACAAAATGTACGGATTCCCTTTAAATAATAACCCGAACAATTTGAAACTAAGCGTTCCTAGCTAACATTTCCAGGAGAGAGAAGAGCACTTGAGGGGAAGCTAAGAAGAAAATCCAATCAAAAAGCGAGACCGAGAGGAAGGGAGGAGAGTCATGCAACTGGGAGGAAAGAGGGCGTCCATTTTGGAGAAATACCTACAAGCGGCTTCTCGCATTGTCGAGGAAAAGGAACGCAAAAGAGCGACATTGACAGATGGACAGAAACACTCAGACCTGCTGGAAAGACAGAGGACATCACATGAGACAAACGGGAAAAAAGAAAAGAAAAAGAATTGCTTCAAAGCAGCTCAAAGACGGTTTTCCGTGGACGTTGCCTTGACTTGAGAGTCTGACCAGGAATTAAACTCTCTCAAGTCAAGGCGGGGCTTCCTCCGAAGCTCCGCCCATGGACAGAACAAGAATGCAACACACAAGGCGGCGTTAAGAACGAAAATAAAAAGTGGGGGAGTGGCTTGGCGGCAGAAAAGAAGTGGTGCAGAAATGACAACGTAAATGAATGGCGTGTGACAAAAAATATATATAAATCTTCCCATTCTATCACTAATGCAAATAAAAATAACTTTGGTAAGCGAGGTCCGATTACATTTTTTTTTTTAACTATTTTTTTCTGCCTCCCGTTTAGAAGTGGTAAAAATCGGGTAGCTAACATATATAAAAATACCACATAAACTTACTGATAGACAAAAAAAACATTTATTTATTTGTTTGGAATTCATGGCGGTCCGGTGGATGAGTGTTTAGCACGTTGGTCTCACAGTTTTGGGGTCGTGGGTTCGATCCCATGTCAAACCATCCTGTGTGGAGTTGGCATGTACTCCAGTTTCCTCCCACATTCTAAAAACATGCATGCTAGGCTAATTGTATGCTAAATTGCCCCTAGCCATGAAGCTAAAGTCAGCTGTGATAGGCTCCAGCACCCCCCGCGACCCTCGTGAGTGTAAGCGGTGGAGAAAAATGAATGTTTGGAATTCCAATTCTCCGATTTCTACAGCCATCGATCTTTCAAGGTGAACGACAGAAACGTTATCGGAATATTATTTTCGCGGCCCTGAAACGCTCGGGCGGAATAAAGAATGAATGAATCATTGTTACGTGTCCTCTCGTCGTGGCTTTTAATTGCCGTGCGGGGTTCGGCGCCAAAGCGGAGGGAACTACGAGACTTGCAAAGGGTTGCCCTGGCAACGGGAGCCGGCCAAGTCAACAAGATTTCGGGGACGGGATCGATGCCATTCGAAAGCGGCGGCGGCGGCGGCGTCGGCGTCATGCCACAAGTATGCGGCGGCGGGCAGGACGCGACCTGCGAGGCTTTCCGTAGGAGCGGCCTATCGTCAATGACCATGCACACGTATGGAAAGAACATTCCCTTAAAAAAGAGGAAAAGAAAAAAAGCTAGGCATCCACAAATTTGGATTTTCTCTCATTTAGTCCCAGAAAGAAGAAATTTTTTGCTCATTTATGGAAATTTGACATCCTACCTTGGTTCATAAAATGTCATGTTCACTTAGTGGATGCCAAATCTCAGTTACTACTTATTTATTATGTTGACTACTTATAATTTGGGCACATTCTTATTTATGTAGTTGACTATTTATTTATTGTTATCTATTATTTATGTGTCTGTTTGTTGTTATTATTTGTGCACTTGGTTAAACTGTAAATGTCATTATAATGACAATAAAAGCAATCAATTGAACGTTCTCAATGTTGTTGACTATATATTTATTGTTATCTATTATTTATTTCTCTGTTGTTATTATTTGTGCACTTTGTTACATTTTAAATATCATAATGACAATAAAAGCATTGAATTGAATGTTCTTATGTTGTTGACTATTTATTTATTGTTTTCTATTATTTATTTGTCAGTTTGTTGTTATTACTTGTGCACTTTGTTAAACTGTAAATCTCATAATGACAATGAAAGCATTGAATTGAACGTTCTTATGTTATCGATTATATATTTATTGTTATCTATTATTTATTTGTCAGTTTGTTGTTATTACTTGTGCACTATGTTGAACTGTAAATGTCATTATAATGACAATAAAATCATTCAATTGAACGTTCTTATGTTGTTGACTATTTATTTATTTCTATTATTTATTTGTCTGTTTGTTATTATTTGTGCACTTTGTTAAACTTTCAATCCCATTATACTTGTATAATGACAATAAAAGCATTGATTGAATTGCAATCCCATTTAACCCCAATTAATTCAATTCAATAACGTAACATTGAGCCAACCTACTGACTGTTGATTTATTTATGGCTTTTTACAAGTTATTTTGTTGCTCGTGTGTAATAAAATGGTGAGTAACCGTCTGTCAATTGCCGATTGTAATCAATTCACTTAAATCGAGAGAAAACAAAAGACAGACATTTTTCAAAACAAGAACAAGTGGCACTCCCAAAAAGCAATTCAATTTGCCGTTCCCCTCTTTGTCTTAATTCCCCCAACAGGATTATGCGAATTATCAGAAAAGTGGGCCAGAGTTTCTGATTGCAAACGACTTTCAGCGGCGCCGCTCAAAATTCTCCAATGGCTTCGCTTGTGGAAAATCCGGGAATCATCGCGCCACAATCAAAAGACGGAAATACACGAGCGACCATTCACAAATGTTAGTGTAACCCCGCCGAAGGTTGAAAATTAGATCACGTTTGTTTGCGTTCCGTACAAACGCCGACGGCGTTGTTTTTTCTTTTCGGTCTCGTGTTAAGACGACTTGATGCAAAAAAAACAATCACGAATGAACCGCGATGGCATTTTCAGTCTGTTTAACACGACAAAAAGCGATAGGCGTGAAAATGGAGGACAACACGCTGCGTCACGCAGTGCCGAATAACGTACGTGCATAAATATTCTTGATACATTTCATTAGGTATAACTAATAAGGTTTAATAGGATGGCGGCGGGATCAAATCTAATGATACGGAAGCTAATTGTGTTGAGGCATAGACTGTGCTTGGAGCTTCCTCATTGGTTCAAATATTGGGCTTGGAGTTAATACGAAACGTCCTCAATCATACGTGCAAAGTTACATTTGGCCTAAACGACGTGTAAAGTCATTTCAATGCTTTCGATCGTATTGTTACAGATGACGATATTGTTTTTCCTTTCCATCCATTGGGTTGAATCATTGCTTGAAAAGTAAAGTGTATGGTTGATTAAATTTAGCTCAAAATGCTGATCTTTTACAACTTGCGTAAGACAAACATTTTTCATAATTCAACCAGCTCGCAGTGCACCTGAAAATACAAACACTAAAAGACGGAAATGGTAAGTGTTGAATGACTCAAAAGGTAAATCATAAACAGCCTCGGTCTTTAAATAGCAGTTCACTTACATCACAAGTGTCCAAAAATGAAAAGAATCATAAAAATATGGCCCTATACAAAAACACCTGAACTGGAACAATACTGTTAAATATGGAGATGCCACCTTAGTTTACAAAATCTTCCCACACTAAGCTCCTCCTCCACTGCAAGATTTTGTACCCAAAAATTCCAAGACATCAACTTTGGCTGGCTCTAGAGGTGACTGTGTAGTTCCCTTCAAAAACAGTGCTAAATTAGCCATAGCATCTTCTCAGTTCATACCTGGAACTCAATAGCAATTAGCATACCTCAACTCCCGTCTCTGAACCTCTTGGCCAATCATCTTAAAGCCTTAAAGGCTGTTAGACCAACAAACTCATCATCACCACACTGTCTAAAACTGTGCTACTTGTGTGTCATGGATTATCTTCAATCTACACAAAGGACTAAAGATGGAAATTAGCCCTCGGCTACAATCTTACATATTTACAAATATATGTTCATTAACGTGAATATAAATATGTTCATTAATGTACTATCCCTTATTAAATAAATCAAAATCAACTCAAACTATACGGCATCGAACACTATCAATGGCAGCCATAATGTTAATACTTCAAAATAGAAAAACAGACAGTTGCTACAGAGTTAAAAAGGAAAAATAATTGGCGGTTTATAATAGTTTGGTGCTATAAAATGAGTACGCTGGCCTTCATTTTCCAACGCAACGAACACAAACAAGTACTCGATTTAACGTGAAATCAAAATGTGAACACACTGGTCGAACGGCACGTTGACGCAAGTGCGAAGCAACGTTGTCGAAAATGCTGACGAGGCGGAGGGAGACGCGCACTTTGTGCCGTTGCGTCACCACCGGAGGAAGCTCGTTTGGCCACGTGTGAAGAGCGAGGGGTGATTTCCCAGGGTGCACTGCATCTCAAAAAAATAAATAAAGCTGACGGGGGACTTTGGGGCCTCCCGGGACGGAAAGACAAACGGACCCGAGCGGCGGCGAGCTAAGAAAAGAACTCC